>NW_028261394.1:5681418-5740713 GCF_051295495.1 Thamnophis sirtalis
ACCGTGAGGCACAGAGAGAGGGAGAGAGTGAAAGAGACACAAAGAGAGAGCAGAGAGAGAGAGAGAGAGAAACAGAGAAACAGAGACAGAGAGAGAAAGAGAAAGAAGGAGAGGGAGGAAGGGAGAGAGAGAGAAAAAAAGGTTGGGTGGGACTTTTCAGGGGCTCCATTGAAAGAAATGATTTTCTAAAAAGTTGGACTGCCCTAAAGTGGTTAAAGCTACAGAGTGAAATATCTGCTTTTGGGGGGAATCTGCTTCTTCCAGAGACAGGTAAAAAATGGTACATTTTGCAGCTGAATTCTCGGCCTCCGAATTGAGTTATTTTTCTTCGGTTGCCTTGTGGCATTTAATCCCCTTGAAGGGATAGTTGTTGAACTTGCCACGGAAGCCCTAGCTGCTTTCACAGGTAGCCCTCGACGTGCGACCCTAATGCAGCCCATAATTCAGGTCGCTAAGTGAGACCTGTGTTCCGTGACCTTTGCCCCATTGGCCCCAATTCGTTAAGTGAATCGCCGCAGCTCTTAAATGAGTAACCCGGTCGTTAAGTCAATCGGGCTTCCCCGTCGGCTTTGCTTGTCAGAAGGTCGTAAAAGGAGATCAATGACCCCGGGACACTGCAACCGTCGTAAATGCGAATCGGTTGTCAAGCACCGCCTGACCATGGCAGGAACGCCGCATCGGCCGTGAGCATGAAAAACGGTTATACGTCATTGTTTTCCCAGTGCTGTCGGAGCTTCGGTCGCTAAGTGAATCGTCGTAAGTCGAGAACTACCTGTATTGGCAGGCTTTGGGCTTGCAGGAGAGGGGGGGGGGGAAAGAGCTGTGGTTTCAAACCTAGGTTGACACACAGACAACTAAGCACATCCCTGGGAGCCTGGCATGACTGGAGCATAGAATGGGCACATCGCTGTCATGGCACAGTTCTAAATTAAGAGGTGTGGAGTTTATAGTGGTGCGGCCTCACTTGCTCCTTGCCCTTTACACTGTCACAGCTCCCGAGCATTTCTGAGTTTGCAGAACTGGTCTTCCTTATTCCCCTTAAAAGCAGCACCACAGAATTATGCCCATTTTACAGAGGAAAAAAACAAGAGGAGGGGGAGCAAAAATTTTTTTTGCAAAGGAACCAGTTTGCGTTTAGGGGTTAAAGACACCAGACTAGAAACCGGGGAATGGTGAGTTCTAAGTTCCTTCTTAAGCATGAGAGCCAGCTGGGTGCCAATCACCGGGAGACGGTGAGTTCTAGTATGATGTTAAGCATAAAAAACTACTGTGTTTCCCTGAAAATAAGACGGGAAGGAAGGAGGGAGGGAGGAAGGGAAGGGGAAGGAAGGAAGGAAAGAAGGAAGGAAGGAAGGAAGGAAGGAAGGAAGGAAGGAGGGAGGGAGGGAGGGAGGGAAGGAGTCTAGTTATAAGTCCAGAAGAAAGGGATGGATGGATGGAAGGAAGGAAGGAATTTAATTAGAAGGAAGGAAGGAAGGAAGGAAGGAAGGAAGGAAGGAAGGAAGGAAGGAAGGAAGGAAGGAAAGAAAGAAAGAGAAGCGAAGGAGGGAGGGAAGAATGGACGGAAGGGAGGAGGGAGGGAGGCAGGGAGAGAAGGAAGGAAGGAAGGAAGGAAGGAAGGAAGGAAGGAAGGAAGGAATATATCGGTAGTTATAAGTCCAGAAGGGAGGGAGGGAGGGAAGAAAGGAAGGAATTTAATTATAAGGAAGGAAGGAAGGAAGGAAGGAGAAGCGAAGGAGGGAGGGAAGAATGGACGGAAGGGAGGAGGGAGGGAGGCAGGGAGAGAAGGAAGGAAGGAAGAAAGGAAGGAAGGAAGGAAGGAAGCTACCAATTAGTTATGTCCAGAAAGAAGAAATGGAAAGAAGGGAAGAAAGGAAGGAAGGAAGGAATATACTGGTAGTTATGTCCAGAAGGGTGGGAAGAAAGGAAGGAAAGCAGGAAGGAATATACCGGTAGTTATGTCCAGAAGAGAGGGAGGGAAGGAAGGAAGGGAAGAAGGGAAAGAATCTAGTTATATGGAATTCTATTTTTTTGACCCCCTGAAATAAGCACTTGGCCTAATTTTCGGGGAGGTCTTATTATTTTTGAGGTGCAGGAGGTGGTGAGCGTGATCACCCCATGACTGCTGCTGTGTTGCAATATTTTTTTGTGTGGGGAGAGCTTATTTTAGCGCATGCGCTCAAAAGTCCAATTGGGCTTATTATCTGGGGAGGTCTTATTTTCGGGGAAACAGAATAGCTGGGTGACTTTGGCCCAGTCACCCCAAAAGTCATCCTGGACTTACCTCACAATTGAGCGCCAAATTTCTCTGTGCCAAGCCCAGAAGTGGGTTGGGTTTATTCAGTGAGTTTTGCCCCTGTCTTACCACGGTTGTTAAGTGAATCACTGCAGTTATTAAGTGAGTAACGGGGTTGTTAAGTGAATCCAACTTCCCCGTTCCTTGTCAGAAGGTCGCAAAAGGAGATCAAAAGGTGGCTCGGTGGCTAAGACACTGAGCTTGTCGATCAGAGAGGTTGGCAGTTCGGCGGTTCGAATCCCCAGCACAGGTCTCCTGCGTGAGCAGGGGGGGTTGGACTAGATGACCTCCAAGGTCCCTTCCAGCTGTTACTGTTTACCCCGGGATGATGCAATGATCATTAAAAACGAGTCAGTTGCTTTAGATTTTAAATGGTTATTTTGTTAACACTTATTAATAAATTTCTGTTTAGAGATGGTTATAAAGGTAAATCTGTGGAGAGGAGAGGTGAGAAAAATAAATAATCTTTAGCTAACTACGATAATAACAAAGAAATGTTAATGGATAATATTTAATGATACAAGCAGGTGCGATGTACTTGTAAAAGTAAAATGGACAGAAGCATCAATTTGTGAGTTTGGGAGCGGGGAAAAAAAGGAGAGGGAATATTAGATATCTTTTTAACTGACTTTTTTCTAGAATAAGTTATAAAGATGTAAAGCTATAGCAGATTCATTGAGACTGGGGGGGAAAAAAATGCCAGTAGGTGGCTGTGTCCTTAAAACCCTATTAAATGAAAATGGTGGTACAGTGATAGTAAAATATATAAATTCTAAAATGTACAACTTAAACGGAATGAAATATATGTGATTGTGGAAGAAACGCACGAAATGTATCTGTAACCAATGGATACGCTTTCAACAAGATGTAATGAAAGATGGTTTGTGTGTGTGTGTGTGTGTTTTCCTTTAATAAAAACAATAAAAACTTAAAAAAAAAACCGAGTTAGTTGCCAAGCATCTCAATTTTGATCGTGTGAGCATGGGAACGCTGGAATGGTCGTAAGAGCGCATAACGTAAGTCGTAAGTCACTTTTCCTGTGCTATTGTAACTTTGAACCGTCATTAAATGGATACAGGACTACCTGTATGCACCAGGAAGTTTCAACCAGGATTCCATCACTCACCTGTGCAAACTAAAGACAGGTTAAATTTAAACTTAGCCAATCAATTGCGTTTCTGCCAGGGAAAAACGAAAAAAAAAACAAAAACTGTATCCTGAAACCAAGAAGCCGTGGATATTGGAGAAAGTACCCAGAAATTAATTTTTAACAAGCACCGCGGTAAGTTTTTGGCTTCCGGGGACGCGGAAGGAGAGGCCGAATCAATAGGAGGCAGGATTAATATGTAACCGAAGAATAAGGAAATTGACACTGAATTTCGTTGGCCCGCATCCAATCACCCCTAAGATAGACCGAAATCCCAGCAGCAAGTTGACCGTCATATCCAAAATCCAGAGGCCTCAAGTGGTGGAGACACATTTCTCCTTTCCTGTCCTACAATCTTACAACCAGGGCCAGATTTAGATGAAAAGAGGCCCTAGGCTATTCCACTTATGAGGCCCTTTCACCTCCCATTTTTAAGTTTGTAAATTACATGAGAGACAATAAAATACACCATTACTGTGATATATATCAATATATATCAATATATATATAGCTGGCCTCCCGACGGAGGGCGGCTCTGCTCTGCGGCAAAGGCAGCGAGGCCAGCCGCCTCCCTTGCTCCGCTCAGCTGCCCGGCTCGGCCCCCTCGCCCTCACCTGCCTGGCCGCTGGTGGGCTCCGCGTCGACAGGGCGGCTACTGGGAGCGGCCGCGCCTCTCGCCCGACCGCGCCGGTGCCGGGAACGTGGGCGGGCTCCCCAACTGCCGCGGCGCTGGAACGATCTTAACCAATACATTTTTATGTTTGTTTATTAGTCCTATGCGTAGAATTTCTCCTTATTTTCGGTTCAGTGTTTTAGTGTTCACTGTTTTTAGAATGGTGTAATTTTAATTTTGCTAACAATTTGAATGTAGGCCCCTCTTGATCTGGAGGCCCTAGGCTGAAGCCTAGTTAGCCTATAGGAAAATCCGGCCCTGCTTACAACGCTTCCTTTAGTGACGGTTCAAAAGTTACTACGGCACTAGGAAAAAGGCGACTTAGGACAGTTTCCCCCACTTACGACCATTCCGCCATCCCTGTGATCAAAATTCAACTGGCTCACATTTATGACGGTTGCATCGTCCAGGGGGGGTCATGTGATCCTTTTTGGCGACCTTCTGTTTCTATGGTAAGAAAAAACCCGCCCAGTTGCAATGAGAGGGAGCTGAAAAGATGCCAGGTGACCTTTCCCCTTCAAAGACCTCAAAGGCAGAGAAGCAATGGAGGTGGCGTTCTCTCCTAGGAGAAAAAGCAGATGAATGCTCCATCCCTGGAAGTTTTTAAGGAGAGATTGGACAAGCATTTGTCTGGAATGGCATAGGGTTTCCTGCCTGAGCAGGGGGTTGGACTAGAAGACCTCCAAGGTCCCTCCCAACTCTGTTATTCTGGATTCTCCTAGGCTTTAAAATTAAAAGTTAATTGTTGTTAGTTGCAAAGTCGTGTCTGACCCATCGTGACCCCATGGAGAACGTTCCTCCAGGCCTTCCTGTCCTCTACCATCCTCTGGAGTCCATTGAAGTTTAGACCGGCTGCTTTGATGACTCCATCCAGCCACCTCATTCTCTGCCGTCCCCTTCTTCTTTTGGCCTCCATCGTTCCCAGCATGAGGCTCTTCTCCAGGGAGTCCTTCCTTCTCATTAGGTGGCCAAAGTCCTTGAGTTTCCTCTTCAGGATCTGGCCTTCTGAAGAGCAGCCAGGGTTGATCTCCTCTAGGACTGACCGGTTGGATGGCCTTGCAGTCCTTCTTCTTTTGCCCTCCATCGTTCCCAGCATGAGGCTCTTCTCCAGGGAGTCCTTCTTCCTTCTCATCAGGTGGCCAAAGTCTTTGAGTTTCCTCTTCAGGATCTGGCCTTCTAAAGAGCAGCCAGGGTGGATCTCCTCTAGGACTGACCGGTTGGATGGCCTTGCAGTCCAAGGGACTCAATGCAGGAGTCTTCTCCAGCACCAGAATTCAAAGGCCTCCATTCTTTGGCGTTCAACCTTCCTTATGGTCCAACCTTCACAGCCATCCATTGCAACTGGGAAAATCATATATGCACTTTGATTGGCAGGGTGATGTCTTTGCTTTTTAGGATGCTGTCTAGATTTATATTAAAAGTTAGTACAGTTTGTTAATTCAAAACCACAAGTTTCTTCCGGTTTCAAATTCCCAACGGAGGAGGCCAAAAGAAATTGGCTGGGTGACCAACCTCTCTTAGGGCCGAGGTTTCCCCATTTGGACCCCTTTGAAGACGTATGGACTTCAACTCCCAGAATTCCTCAACCAGTATGGCTGGCTGGGAAATCCTGGGAATTGAAATCCAGGTCAAGACTGGGAATTCCTGTCTTAGGGATAACTGAGGTCCCTTTGCAAACTACGGGCCAGGCGGTCATGGTTTTAATTTTAATTTCTGTTTGAATTTTACAGCTTAAAGGTACCCGCACCCACAGAGAAAGGGGGGGAGGAGGAAGGAAGTGAGAGAGAAAGAAAGAAAAAGAAAGGAAGGAAAGAAAGAAAGAAGGAAGGAAAGAAGAAAGAAGGAAAGAAAGAGAAGGAAGAAGGAAGGAAGGAAAGAGAAGAAGGAAGGAAGGAAAGCAGGAAGGAAAGAAGGAAAAAGGAAGGAAAGAAAGAGAAGGAAGAAGGAAGGAAAGAAAGAGAAGGAAGAAGGAAGGAAAGAAAGAGAAGGAAGAAGGAAGGAAAGAGAAGGAATGAAGGAAAGAAAGAAAGAAGGAAGGAAGGAAGGAAAGATGGAAAATGGAAGGAAAGAAAGAGAAGGAAGAAGGAAGGAAAGAAAGAGAAGGAAGAAGGAAGGAAAGAAAGAGAAGGAAGAAGGAAGGAAAGAGAAGGAATGAAGGAAAGAAAGAAAGAAGGAAGGAAAGATGGAAAATGGAAGGAAAGAAAGAGAAGGAAGAAGGAAAGAAGGAAAGAGAAGGAAGAAGGAAGGAAAGAGAAGGAATGAAGGAAAGAAAGAAAGAAAGAAAGAAAGAAGGAAGGAAAGATGGAAAATGGAAGGAAAGAAAGAGAGGGAAGAAGGAAGGAAGGAAAGAAGTAAGGAAGGAAAGAAGGAAAAAGGAAGGAAAGAAAGAAGGAAGGAAGAAGGAAGGAAAGAAAGAAAGAAAGAAAGAAAGAAAGAAAGAAAGAAAAAAAAAAGACACTTCGGGCAATCTGTTTTTTATTTTTGAAAGCCAAACCCTTCCAAGATCTAGAAACGGGCCATTCCGACTGCGAAACGGAGGCGTTTCGCTTCGAGGTCAAAGCCTGCCGTTTCTTCATCGCTTTGCTCCTTCCTTTCTTCTTATTTAAAAAGGGAACAAATCAAACATGTCCGGGACTGCTGACTTCCCACCCCGCCCCGAGACGGGAGCTGCAGGCTGGGGCACCCTCGCGTGCAGTGGGAGGGGGGGGGCGCTCCAGAAACAGGCCGCACACCTGCAGACACCTGCATTTCTCCTCTCCCTCACCTTGCGCCTCCATCGGTCTCTACCTAAGGCTACGGGGCATTTAAAAAAAAGAAAGAGAGATAGCAACGGAGGGGGGGAACCCAGAGGACATCTCCTCTATCCTCCCTCCCCCACCCGCATCTTTCCAACGCGGGGGGGGGGGTGTTGCTCAATCCTGCTTAAAGCTGGCTGGTTTTGCCCCGCAGAATAGCCGGCCCTGGGCGGGATTTTGTCCTCCGCAGCCCGGGGCGAGCCACGGGGGGCTGGAGAGCACGCGTGGGAAACCATACTTGCCCCCCCCCCGGTAAAATAGAGTCCCCCTCCACTCCCCCACCCCCCGTGTCTGGCTGCCGCCTCGTAACCATGGCGTTTTCTCCTCCGCCTAGATAAGCAGCAGGTGGGCTCCTTGGGGGGGCAACGGAGAGTGGGATGGGCGGTGGGTGGGTGGGTGGGTAACTTGCCCAGCCCCCCCCTCCTGAAAAGAGAGAGGCTGCTCTCTTTGGCTGCGGAGGAACGCGGGACCGGGGGAGGAGGAGAAGGAGGAGGAGAGAGGAATGGGTGGGTGGGTGGCAGAGGAAGCAACGCCAGGCCGCGTCTCCCCGCATCTTGACGCAGGGCACCCCCAAAGTAGTTGGGGCACTTTACTGGGCAAGGGGTCGCGCTTTCCCCTCTTCCCTCCTTCCCTGTCTTCTATTTTGGGCGGGTGTGTGCCCGCGCGTGTTGGTGCAGCGCCCGGGGGCGTGTGTGTGTATGTGTGTGCGTGTGTTTCTCTCTCTCTCTCTCTCTCTCTCTCTCTCTCTCTCTCTCTCTCTCTCTCCCTCCCTCTCTCTCTCTCTCTCTCGATTTCCTTCGCTCTTCTTTCCCACAACCCGCGACGCCTGGCGTTTGCAGCAAACACCCCCCCCCCACGCTCCTCACTCGCGCTGGGGCTGCCTGCTGTGGGAGCCGAGCAGGGTGGAGCGGGGGGTGGGGGTGGGAGGAAGGAAAGAAGGAAGGGAGGAAAGAAGGAGGCGCCCCGCTTGGGACAGAAGGAGAGCGCCTCCCCCCCCCATCACCCTACGCCTCTCCCCCCCAGGGATCTCTCCAGCGCATCCTCTCCCATCTCCCCTTCTACCCCCGCCACGAAATCTCCCTCCCACCCACCCCCCACCGATGCCCTCCGCCTGCCCCCGCGCCCCCAAATTCCCCAGCGGACCCACCCCTTGTTTGCGCGATTGCCCCCCAACCCCAAACACCCCCCACTCCCCCCCCAAAAAAAACCTCAGCCAAACCCTTTGCAGCCGCCGCTCTTAAAACGAAAGGCGTGGGGGAAGAAGGGGAGGTGGGGGGGAGAAAGGGAAAGGAGGGAGTGAAAGTGAATCTGAGCCGCTTTCGCTTCCGAAGCCTCCGCGTTCGAGCCCCGGCCGCCCTTTGATCTCAAGCCCTGTCGGTTCTGCAAAAAAATAAAATAAAATAAAATACGTATATAAAAATTAAAAAAAATAAAAATAAAACGCCGATGCCAAGCGGAGGCCCTTCTCCCTCCTTCTCCCCCCCCACTCCCAGCCCCGCACCTTCCCTCTCCTCCCGGGGAAACGAGGCGGCCGCGCTGGTGGGGTGGTGGTGAGGAGGAGGAGGAGGAGGAAGAGGGGGGAAAAAAAAGGCTCTAGGATCACCTGACGGTCCTTCCTGGAAAAATTCCCTCGCCTTGCCCGGGAAAAAAAGCAAAGCTGCAGTGCGCCCTCTTGGGTTAATATTTTTGCTTCCTCGCTTTCTTCCTTTCCTCCCTTCTTCCTCCCCTCCTTTTTTTTTTTTTTTTTTGGTGTGTGTGTGTGTGATTTGGGGGGGGGGGAGGAAAGAAACCCACAAGATTATCCTCTCCCCCCACCCTCCCGCTTCTCTTCCCCCCTTTCGCTGCTGCGCTTTGCCGCCTGCTGCTCCGGGGTGGGTAGTGGGTTGGGTATTTGGAAGGGGTGGGGAGAGAGGGAGGGGGCGGGGGTGGGGGAAGCGGGGGAGAGGAGGGGCCGAGAACTCTTCGCCTGTCTGGGAAAAGGGCGAGCGGCTCGCAGACAGGTGATGGACGCCGGGCCGGCTCGCGCCTCCTCCTCCACCACCTCCTCTTCTTCTTCCTCTTCCTCCTCCTCCTCCTCTCTGCTCGCCTTTCACTTCGTCGCCACCCCGGCCAAGATGTAGACACGGACTGACCGCTGGCGTTGCTTGTCCGGAAAGCCCGAAGCAGCAGCAGCAGCTGCAGCCACAGCAGCCGCCCCATAAGAAGCGGAGCAAGAGCTTGGTTGGCACCTTGGGGAAGGAAGGAAGGAAGGAAAAAGGAAGGAAAGGAAAGGAAAGAGGCCGGGCGTCCGAAGCGCCTTCCTTCTCTTCTCGCCGCCCCCCCCTCCTCGTTTTTTTTTTCCTGGCTTCGCAAGTGGGGAAGGGCGCCAAGGGACCAGCCTTCCCCCCCACCCCACCTCACCCACCCCAGCTCCCTTCCAAGCCGGCTTCTCGCCTCTGCAAGGAGACCCCCGGAGCCAAGCGCCGAGGGAGGTTTTTTTTTACATGCCGTAGGGAATTCAGGAGGAGCCCTTCGCCCGCGCGCCCCCTGCCCAGAGCCCGAGCCGGAGGACAACTGCCCCCCCCTCCTCCTCCGCCCAGCGCCGGTGGTGAGGGATGGTTGTTATTTTCCCAACCCAAAGAGGCGGGGGGGTGCGCCTCCTGCGCTGCGCCGTTGAGTTGTCTGGCCGGCTACAGTGATGTGCCCGCAATGAGGATCAGCGCAGCATTCTGGTTTATAGGCTTTTGCTACCTCGTGTTGGCAGAGGTAAGTGCACACCTGGGCAAGGAAGGAGGGAGGGACAGAGGGAGCGAGAAAGGGGAGGAAGGAAGGAAAGGTAGAAGACCCCCCTACCCTTCCCCTTTTAAAATCTCCGATTCCCCCCCAATTATTATTTTTTTGCATCTTTGGTATTCTTCCTTCTTTCCTTCTTTCTCTCTCTTCCTCTTCCTCTCTCTCCTCCTCTTCCTCTCTCGACCTGTCTCTACTTACCTTTCACCTGCGCCCCCCCCACCCCGCGTGCATGGGTTTAGCTTCCCCTCGGACCCCCCTCCCTGGGCGGAGAGAAGAGGGGAACTCCCTTTCCCCAAATTTTACCCCCAAGACCCAAGTGGTGGCGTGGGAAGGCAGTCCTTCCTCGCGCGGCTATACTGCCGTTTCCCACCCACCCCCTTCCGTCCAAAACAGCGTGGTCTCCCTTCCTCCTCTTCCTCCCTCGTCCCTCCCCCCACACCCCACGGACATAGTAGCTGGGTCGCCCGAATCCCCCCCAGCCCGTCCGTTTCACCCTGCCTTGCGTCTCCTCTGGCGCGCGTGCAGACGTGCAAGGAAGCGGTATTGGTGTGGCGAAAACGCGCCTTGCGAGGCGAGCCAGCCTCTGGCGCGTGTGGTTTTTGCCTCTGTGTGTGTGTGTTTGTGTTTGCAAACGCAACGCCAGCCTGGCTGGACAGGTAGGGTGGAAAGTCGAGGAAAAAAACCACGCGTGGGCTTTTCAATAAGCCAATTTCTTGGGGGGAAACACCACGCAATGGCTAAAATAGGAAGAAGGAAGCAATTACAGTATATATATATATCTAACGCTGCCTCTTGCGAGATGCAACCGCGTGTTAACTCCCCCCCCCCTCCGCTCTGAAAATTCACTTTATAAGGTTATCCACAGAAGGACTGGGGTGGAGGGAGGGGAGGAGAAGACCCAATTGTATCTCCCAGCTTGACTTTGGCGCGTTTAGCTTAGAAGTTAGGACTTTGCCTTCCGAAAGGGGCTTGTTTCTCACGCCTCCCCCCCACCCTACTCCAGGGACCACGTTCAGACGACGCTCTGAACCCAGGTAGGTTTCCACAGTCAAAGGGATTCAGAGTTTTCTCCTACCGGGGTAAGGGGTGGGGCGCGCGAAGGAGAGTCGCAGCTAGTTTTTCAGGAGCCGGAGGGGGAGAGTGGGAATGAGGGGAGGGGGCTGTGCATGGACTGGACTCTCCTATCTGGTTAGCTTGTGGCTCGGTGCGTTGGAAGGTAGAAAGTGGGGGCGTTTTAGGAAGCCGGTTTTGGGGTGCGTGTCTGTGAACGTCGCCCTTTGGGGTTGCAGGGTATAATCTCTGTTTTTTTGGGTCGGTGGGGGAAGCCTGGGAGAATAGGAACGTAAAAACGGAGCCCAACGGTAGGATTTCCCTCCCCTCTCCGCTTCCTCTTTGCCTCTCCTGCTGCCCCTTCCCCAAATTGGGGGGTTGTTTCTGGTAGCCCTCGCGCAGCGTGGGAATTCAGTGGCCAAAAGGAAGGGAGGATATATATATATTTTTGAAGCAGGCTGGAGTTTTCTGACTCTTCAGAAGGGGGGTGGGAAGATTAAAAACGAGGTGGGATTCTGGTTTTTTTTGGTGTGTGTGTGTGCATGTGCTGATTTTCAACCTGTAGGATTCGGGCCCTTCTAGAACCTGGCCCACCCACCCACCTACCTCCCCACTCAGGGAAATTTTTGGAGAATAGTGCGAAGCCAGAGCCAGGATTTTAATTTTAATTTATTTTAATTTTGGTTTTTTTGCAGGCTGAAACTTTTATTTTCTTGCAAGTTTCCTGCTATTGGGGAGGGGGGAGAGAGAGAGAGAGGGAGGGAGGGAGAGAGAGAGAGAAAGAGAGAGACAGATATGCACGCTTTGGGGTATGGGTTAAAGCTATCCTTAGGCAGGGCAATTAAAAACAACAATAATGGGACAAAGGAAAAAAGAAAAGAAAAGTTATGGGTTGTTTTATCTCATTCAAGTAGAAGGAGCTCCATGAAGTCCTGGGGATATTCTGCATTTTTAAAGATAAGCTGGAAAATAAGGTTGCTGGCATTTTTTGGGGAGGGGAGAGGGAGGGGAGGAAACAACCTGTGGAATGTTGCTGAGAATTGTGCTGTGGCATATTTCAACTTGATCTCTAGCCTCTCTCTCTCTCTCTCTCTTTCTCCCTGTCTGCCTCTTTCCCTCTCTTTCCCTCTGTCTGTCTATGTCTCTATGTCTCTCTTTCACTGTCTCTCTCTCTCCCTGTCTCTTTCTCTCTTTCTGTCTCTCTCGCTTTCTCTCTCTGTCTCTCCTTCACTCTCTTTCTCTCTGTTTGTCTCTTTCTCTCTCTGTCTTTCTGTCTCTCTTTCACTGTCTCTCTCTCTCTTTCTCTCTTCCTGTCTCTCTTTCTCTCTCTCTCTCTCCCTCTTTCTCTCTATGTCTCTCTTTCAATGCCTCTGACTCTCTGTCTCCCTCCCTCTCTCTGTGTGTGTGTCTTTCATGCTGTCTCTCTCATACTTCTAGGAAAGCTGATTTCAGATACTTAAATCTCCCTCAAGGCAGGCCTCTCTCTTAGTAAATGGGATGGTTTTGTAATTGTAATGGGACAGTGTACCCAAACAGGTCTCTCCCTCCCCCCCCCACAATATTATGGGATGGTCTGAAAGCACTGCCTGCTCCATTTACAAAAAAATCACCTCCAGCTTTCCCCAAAGGTTTGAGCCACCAAAGGAATGCTAATCCCTCCTTCCAAGATAACTTCCCCCCCCCACACTAAATAAATAAATGAAAAGGACAGAATTTACCCATATCACAGTGGGGGAAGGGGGAGAAATAATGTTAATGATGAGTTGGAGGGTTGTTGGTTTGGACTCTTGAAAAGGAGAATATTTTAAAAACAACAAAACTCCAGTGTTTCCTTTCTCCATTGTTCCTGAGCACCTGGAGCTGGAAACTGGGAGCAGATCCAAGATCCCACTTCAGAGTGGATCCAGATCTGCTCCAGGGGTGATCTGGAGAAAGGCTGACTGGAGATCTGGTGATCTGACCGGCTAGAGATCAAGAGGTGATCGGGAAGTGATGTGGAGAAAAACTCACTCAGAGATCTCGAGATTTGATTGACTAGGGATCTCCTCTGGGGGAGATTTGGAGACAGAATCACTAGAGATCTGGTGCTCTGACTGGCTAGAGGTCAAGATCTGGTCCAGAGATAGTTTGGAAAAAGTCTCACTCGAGATCTGACTGACTAGGGATCTGCTCCGGAGCTGATTTGGAGAAAGGCTCACTAGAGATCTGGTGATCTGACTGGCTTAGAGACAAGATCTGCTCTGGAGGAGATTTGGAGACAGAGATCTGTTGATTTGATTGGCTAGAGGTCAAGATCTGGTCCAGAGATGGTTTGGAGAAAGTCTCACTAGAGATCTGGCTGACTAGGGACCTGCTTGGGGAGGTGATCTGGGGGAACACTGACTAACAGAAGGGGCTTGCTCTCTTTCTCCTCTCTTTTCAAAGGAAGCAGAGATCCCTCAAGAGTTGATCGAAAGGCTGGCCCACAGCGAGATCCACAGCATAAGGGATTTGCAGCGTCTCCTGGAAATTGATTCCGTAGGTAAATTATTCCCTTGCATTTCTTCCTATATCCCAACCAAGAGGGCTGTGTGTGTGTGTGTGTGTTGGGGGCGGTGGTTACCAAGGAGAAGGGTGGACTTTTTAGAAATGCAAAAATCCAGGTGTGCATTTGGGGAGGGGAGGGAGAAGAGTCCACAATGGATTGGGGGTGGGGACAACCACATTCTTCCTCCTCTGGGGAAATGGGAGTGGGGGGGAAGAGGTCGAGGAGGAGGAGAGTCTGAGTTTGGCACCCCCCTTCCCAGGCCACAAGAAAGGGCTTGTTCCCCTCCACCCCAGCGGCTGTCCAGTTGTGTTCGAATTTTCCTTAATTCTCGTTTGAAATCTACTTGTGTAAACCACACAGCTGCCAAACGGAACTGGAGTATTTTCCTGGTTCTTCCTCCTTCCTTTCTCCCCCTTTTGGCTGGCCCCATTTTTCTTTTGTGGCAGGTTTTTATTTGTGGAAAAATACAGCCTCCCTCCCTCTCTCTCTCCCCCATGGCTGTGCACCTGTCTCCTTTGCTAGCAGGTGAGAATTTGGGGATACACTGCCACTGGCTGTGGAAGCCCCACTGTTCTGAGACAGCTGGTGTTATGCACAGCTGACAGCTCTGGTTTGCAGTGACCCCTCGTGGGGAAAAAAGCCCCCCCACTCTTTTATGAATTGTGTTGCCTCGTGTTTTTTTAGACGCCTGCATTATCTTTCCCCAAAAGTATGCATTGTATGACAATTGGTGTTCATCTCGACCATCATTCTCTTTCTAGGGTTTTAAAATATGGGACATACATTTGATTTCCTTCCTTTGGGTTCAGGAGGACATTAGTCCACCCAAGGGAGGCTGTGTGCATGCTCCCATTTCACAGACAGACGGCTTGAGGCAGAGTTTTCAGAGAAATTGAAAAGTCCCTTCCAATTTTGTTATTCTGTTATGATTCTGCTTTCCGATTCAGTGGGACCTGTTTCTGAGTAAACATGAGTAGAATTGCACTGTTGGGTTGTTTGATGAATGCCAAGTGGAGGCGTGAAATGCCCAACAATCATTGCCTTGAAATTGACTTGCCCTGTTGACATTGACTTGCCCTATTGAATTGGCTTGCTCTATTGAAATTGACTTGCCTTGTTGACATTGAGTTGCCCTGTTGACATTGAGTTGCCCTCTTGAATTGAGTTGCCCTATTGAATTGATTTGTCCTCTTGAATTGGCTTGCCTTATTGAAATTGACTTGTCCTGTTGTCATTGAGTTGCTCTATTGAAATTGACTTGCCCTGTTGACATTGACTTACCCTATTGGATGGAATTGACTTGTCCTGTTGAAATTGATTTGACCTATTGAATGGACTTTCCTCTATTGAAATGGACTTGCTTTGTTGAAATGGACTTGCCCTGTTGACATTGACTTGTCCTATCGAATTGACTTGCCCTATTGAAATTGACTTGTCCTGTTGTCATTGAGTTGCTCTATTGAAATTGACTTGCCCTGTTGACATTGACTTTCCCTGCTGACATTGAGTTACCCTATTGAATTGAACTGACTTGTCCTGTGGAAATTGATTTGACCTATTGAATTGACTTTCCTCTATTGAAATTGACTTGCTTTGTTGAAATGGACTTGCCCTGTTGACATTGACTTGCCCTGTTGACTTTGTCTTGCCTTGTTGACTTGGACTTGCTCTATTGAAATTGACTTGCTCTATTGAAATTGACTTCTTTTTTATGCTATGAGAAATCTAATCTACAGCTGTGCAGAGCAGATGTGTCTTAAATTCGCTTAGGTCCTACAGTTTTGGGGGAGAGAGGAAGTCATTCATCACCGACTCCCCAGAATACGTGACTTTCACCCTGTCCCTTGTGTTTTCAGGGGGTGCTTTCCCTTGCCAACTGAGACAGGCCCTTTAAAACAGTGGTCACCAACTGGTGGTCCGTGGACCACTTGTGGTCCACGAGAAAATTTTGGTGGTCCGCAGAAAAAATATTTGCATTTTTTATATTGCATTAAATCCGGAGTCCTCAGATTACGGCCCCTGGGATGGATATTGCAATGAACGTTTGTGTTGTTGCAGAGAGTCTCCTCCTTCGGGGTCTTTTTGTGGGTGTCGGAGGGGGGCAGAAATTCCGACTGGGGTCTGCTTCAGCCTCCTGGTGGGGGGCTTTGTGCGAAGGCTGGAGGGAAGCACTGCTGGTGGCGAAGAGCCGGAGGGCCTCCTTCCAGTGGGACTGCATCATGGCCTGGAACTGGCTGACCATCTCAGCCCACTGAGCCTCCAGGCGCCGTACCTGGCCTTGCACTCCCACAAGTCTTCCTTCTACTTGGAAAGCCCATGCTCCTAGTCCTCAATGAGGTGTTTCTGCTGAGCCTCCTTCTCGGTCCGATCCAATTTGAACTGAGCTGTTTTGCCAACTCTTTCTCCTGGGGGCTGCTTAGCTCCAGCAACTGCTTCCTGTTGGGGCCCTAAGGAGCCCGGGCAGGGCAGGAGAGGAGTGGCGAGTAGAGGCTGGCGAGGCACCCCTTGATGTGAGTGACATTGAGTTGGCCACGCCCACCCAGCCACATGACCACCTAGCCACGCCCACCCAGCCGGTCATTAGGCAGATCGTATTAGTGGTCCGTGGATTTAAAATGACGAATTTAGTGGTCCCTGAGGTCCGAAAGGATGGTGGACCCTGGCTTTTAAAAGCAGAAGATGACTTTTCTGGTTTGGTGGTGGTGGGGGTCAGAAACCCCCTCCCCAGATTATATCTCCAGCCACTAACTTCACCCAGCTCTTTTTCATATGGAAAACCTTCTCTGTGGGGCCGTCCCAGACCCTGTTTAGGAACGAAGTCCCCGTCTAAACAAGACGATGCCTTTTGTTTGTTGCAAAAAGCGAAAAGGGAAAAATAAACAGATTCTTCCTTTCCACTTGGACCAACCCCCCCCCCCCCCCCCGCAGCCAGCTCCCAAACAATCAGCCTGCCCCATCTTAGCTTTTGCTTTTTAATAGCCCAAGGTTATTTTCTGACTCATTAGGCTGACGGATGCTTCAAAGGGCAAACAGGCAATTTGCTAAACAGAACCATTCTGATATTAAATGTGATCTCTGCAGATTTGGCCAGAATTGACTCAAAGTGAGGACGTGCAGCCTTGGGGAAGGATGGCTCTGTTGATTTGTTGTTGCTGTTATTGTTGTTGTTGTTGTTATTATTATTGTTGTTGTTGCAAAAGTAGGAAAGAAATAACAGCAATTTCCTTCCAACTCTTCTCCCCGCTCTGTTTGTTTGTTTCTGTCTGTCTGTCTGTCTTTCTTTCTTTCTTTCTCCCTTCTTTCTTTCCTTCCTTCCTCCCTTCTTTCTCTTTCTTTCTCTACCTTCCTTCTTCTCCCTCACTTCCTTCCTCGCTCTCTTTCTTTCTTTTCCTTCCTTTGTCTTTCTCTCTCTCTCTCTTTCCCTACCTTCCTTCCTTCTCTCTCTCTTCTTTCCTTCCTTCCTTTCTTCCTTCCTCCTTTCTCTTTCTCTCTACCTTCCTTCTTCTCTCTCCCTTCCTTCCTTCCTTGCTCTCTCTCTCTTTCTCTTCCTTCCTTTCTCTTTCTTTCTTTCTTTCTCTCTCTCTCTTTCCTTTCCTTCCTTCCTTCTCTCTCTCTCCCTTCCTTCCTTCTTTCTCTTTCTCTCTCTACCTTCCTTCTTCTCTCTCCCTTCCTTCCTTCCTCTCTCTCTTTCTTTCTTTTCCTTCCTTTGTCTTTCTCTCTCTTTCCTTTCCTTCCTTCCTTCTCTCTCTTCCTTCCTTCCTTCTTTCTCTTTCTCTCTCTACCTTCCTTTTTCTCTCTCCCTTCCTTCCTTCCTCTCTCTCTCTTTCTTTCTCTTCCTTTTTCTTTCTTTCTCCCTCTTTCTTTCCCTTCCTTCCTTCTCTCTCTCTCTCTCCCTTCCTTCCTTCCTTCCTTCCTTCCTTCCTTCCTTCCTTCCTTCCCTTCTGTTTAAATAAAAAAAACCCAAAGGGAAGTTTCTACCCATCTCCTATCCTGAGCCAAGAATCTAGCAAGTTGTTGCTTGCGCTGCTTAAAAGCAGAGCCATCCCATCAAAACAAAGACGGCACAGTTGTTCTGCTTGTTATTATTTATTTATTTATTTATTTATTTCCTTTTAAGAATTACAAGGAGCTTCTAAGAATTACAAGGAGCTTCTAAGAATTACAAGGAGCCTTTGAAAGTTTAAACTCTTGATTTCAGCAGGCTCTGCTTTTTTGGGGGTGTGGGGTGTGGGGTGGGGAGTGACTTTCATTCAGCCTGCCCCGGGGCTGAATCCATCTGGAAGATTTTGTGGTGTGTTCTTTTTGTGCGGTGTGTGTGTGTGAGTCTCCCCCTTTAGTTTTGGTGGAATTGCACAAGGTGGGATGGCAAGCAGGCGAAAAAGGCTTCCAGTTTCTTTCCTTTCCCTTCATCGCGCAGACTCAACCCTGGGAGGAAAAAATATTTATTTCACTTGTTGGTGTCCGAAAGAGAAAAATGTCATTCGGCCTCCCGTTTTCCTGTCCCGGTTGAAGGGGGAAACGATGGTTATGGATCCACGCGGGCCGTTAATTAATGAACCGGAAAGAAAATCTGATCACATTTGAGAGATTGGTTAGTTTGGGACTTGTCCCTTTGGGAGGCTGGTGGCCTTGGCAAGCCATTCCCAGGCCCAGCAGGGCTAAAGGAAGATGCTCGCTTAATCTTAGCGGCCCTTGAAGAGCTAATCAAGGTCAGAGCTGGCTCAGTCTTACTCCCAAAGAAACCACCCGTAAATCCCTTTTTTCTTCCAAGACAAATGCAGGGCCATGCCCTTGAGGAACTCGAGGGAGGTTTTCATTACAACAACAGCATGTTATATTGGCGTTCTCTGAGCTTCCTTGTTTTCTTGCAGACGTTCCATGGCCCAACTAGGTAACTTCATCAGTGCTAGAAGGGAGTGGGGATTGCAGAGAGGAGGAGGAGGTAGGGGGGGAGAGGAGGAGGAGGAGGAGGAGGAGGAGGAGGAGGAGGAAGGGAAGGACTTTGGGGTCCTTGGTGCTCTCTGAGCTTCCTTGTTTTCTTGCAGATGTTCCATGGCCCAACTAGGTAACTTCATCAGTGCTAGAAGGGAGTGTGATTTGGGAGTGATGGAGAGCAGGAGGAGGAAGGGGAAGAGGAGGAGGAATAATAGGGGGATGGTTGGGTCCTTGCTGCTCTCTGAGCTTGATTGTTTTCTTGTAGGCGTTTCATGAACACAACTAGGTAACACCATCAGTTTGCTAGTAGGGAGTGGGGTTTGTGGACAGCAGGACAAGGAAGAGGAGAAGGAGGAAGAGGAGGAATAATAGGAGGATTGTTGGGTCCTTGCTGCTCTCGCCACCGATTCTTCAGGATCTGCTGGATTTCCCCCCTGCCTCCAAGCCCATTGTCCTCATGGAGTAAAGACCACATTGTATGGAAGAAACCGGTCACAATCTGTATATCAGTGGTGGGTTTCAAAAATTGTTCGAACCTACTCTGTGGGTGTGGCCTCCTTTGTGGGAGTGGCTTGCCGCCCATGTGACCAGATGGGAGTGGCTTGCTGCCCATGTGACCGGATATGAAGATGCCGACGACACTTGTCAGAACCACCTTAAATGACCTCACACACAGCACTGGCATGCATAAGAATATGATGGAAACTTGTTTTTTAAAAGGCATCTTTGGTTTGCATTAAAACAACTTCAGCACACGCAATGTTCTGATTGCACCACAAACGCAGTAGTCATCCTTACCTTTCACAGAGGCACTGAGTTTTATAAATAGGAGCTTGATAGTGTAGAATAATCACATCCAAGGACCAGTGGTGGGTTTCAAAAACCTTTGGAACCTCTTCTGTAGGTGTGGCCTGCTTTCCGGGTCCACTGGTGGAACCTCTTCTAACCGGTTCGGTAGATTTGACGAACAGGTTCTACCGAATAGGTGCGAACTGGTAGGAACCCACCTCTGATGTATATCCACTAAAGGTGAGCTGGGAGCATCTCACCACCTTATCCTTTCACCAAGGATGTTGGCTAAAGCTGGAATACTGTTGTGCTTATCGGCTTATGCTCCGGTATTGTGATACTTTGCACAGTGAATCAGAGGGGTGCTTGGAGATGCCATAGGTCCAGGGCCTTGAGCACTGGCAAATGAGGAGTTGTTTGTTGAGGGCATCATTTGGGTACTCAAATTGCGCCTACCAATTTCTGATGCAAGCATGTTTATGTCATTGTGCATGGGACATCCCTTGCCCTTCCTGGAGACACTCATGGCTTTTGTGGTCCTTTAAATGTGGCTGGTTTTAGCTGAGCTGCAGTGGTTAGAAGGCAGTACCGCAGGCTACTTCTGCTGATCACCGGCTGCCAGTTTGAATCTCACCAGGCTCAAGGTTGACTCAGCCTTCCATCCTTCCGAGGTGGGTAAGATGAGGACCCAGATTGCTGGGGGGCAAGAGGCTGGCTCTGTAAACTGCTTAGAGAGGGCTGTAAAACACTGTAAATCAGTATATAAGTCTAAGTGCTAAGTGGGAAGGAAGGAAGGAAGGAAGGAAGGAAGGAAGTCCTAGTGGCACAGTTGTTACAATGTAGTGTTGCAGGCTAACTCTGCCCATTGCCAGGAGTTCGATCCCGACCAGCTCAAGGTTGACTCAGCCTTCCATCCTTCCGAGGTGGGTAAGATGAGGACCCAGATTGCTGGGGGCAAGAGGCTGACTCTATAATCCACTTAGAGAGGGCTGTAAAACACTGTAAATCGGTATATAAGTCTAAGTGCTAAGTGGGAAGGAAGGAAGGAAGGAAGGAAGGAAGGAAGGAAGGAAGGAAGGAAGGAAGGAAGGAAGGAAGTCCTAGTGGCACAGTTGTTACAATGTAGTGTTGCAGGCTAACTCTGCCCATTGCCAGGAGTTCGATCCTCACCAGCTCAAGGTTGACTCAGCCCTCCATCCTTCCGAGGTGGGTAAGATGAGGACCCAGATTGTTGGGGGCAAGAGCTGACTCTGTAAACCGCTTAGAGAGGACTGTAAAACACTGTAAATCAGTATATAAGTCTAAGTGCTAAGTGGGAAGGAAGGAAGGAAGGAAGGAAGGAAGGAAGGAAGGAAGGAAAGGAAGGAAGGAAGGAAGGAAGGAGGTCCTAGTGGCACAGTTGTTACAATGTAGTGTTGCAAGCTAACTCTGCCCATTGCCAGGAGTTCGATCCTGACCAGCTCAAGGTTGACTCAGCCTTCAATCCTTCCGAGGTGGGTCAAATGAGGACCCAGATTGTTGGGGGGCAAGAGGCTGGCTCTGTAAACCGCTTAGAGAGGGCTGTAAAAACACTGTAAATCAGTATATAAGTCTAAGTGCTATTCATGACTCACGAAATACATACCTACCCGAGCTGGGGAATACCTCCTGCCAACCTTCTTGTGATCTGGAGACCATTTGTCTATGGGGAGAAGGTCACTCTGCTTCAAACCTTCCTCTGTGAAGTCCAACCCCTGCAGAAGTTTGGCCGGACACCCGATCCCATCCTCGTGGCTGTCTGGTGGTTGACCAGACGCCCCCCCAGGAGGCCCACCAGCAAGAGAGCTGATACCTTTGGGGCCAACCCATCACTCATCGCCGTTGAAAAGGATCTCTGTGCAGGTTGGAGTTGGTGTTGGCTACGGTTGCGTGTGGTTTTTTTCCCCCCCTTCCTGACTGCAACGTTTCATCGGCCACGTCAAATTCTTCCCCTCTCTCATCCCGGAGAGGCAGTGAGTGATGAGCTCATCTGTGTGGATTAGCTCTCCCAATTGCTTTCTTCTTCTTTTGGGACCTGGAGCTAAATAGATGGCTAAGACGGTCCTGGGCAATGGATGCATTATCCTGTCTGGCAGGGTTTGAACGTTGGATGTCAGAGAGCTGAAGTGTCTCCTGATAGAGACATGCTTGTAATGTATTGGCCGGGTTCCTGTAAGAGTCTAGGCCAGAAACTCCAAAGCACAGGAAAGGTAATTCTTGGCTTACAACTGTTCATTCAGCAATCATCTCTCTCTTTTTTCTTTTCTTTTTTCTTTCTTTTTCTTCTTTCCTTCCTTCCTCCATTCATTCATTCTTTTTCTTTCCCTTTTTTCCCTTCCTCCCTCCCTTCCTTCCTCTTTCTTCCTCCCTCCCTCCTTCATCCTTCCCACCCTCTGTCCTTCCTTCCTTCTTTCCTTCCTCCATTCATTCATTCTTTTTCTTTCCCTTTTCCTTCCTCCTTCCCTTCCTCCCTCCCTCCCTTCCTTCCCCTTTCTTTCTTCCCCCCTCCCTCTTTCCTTCCTTCCCACCCTCCTTCCTTCCTTCCTTCCTCCATTCATTCATTCTTTTTTCCCCTTTCCCTTCCGTCCTCCCTTCCTCCCTCCCTCCCTTCCCTTTTCTTTCTCCCTCCCTTCCTCTTTCCTTTCTTCCCACCCTCTTTCCTTCCTTCCTTCCTTCCTTCCTTCTTTTCCTTCCTTCCTTCCTCCCCCCTTCCTTCCTCCCTTCCTTCCTCCCTTCCCTTTTCTTCCTCCCTCCCTCTTTCCTTCCCTCCCACCCTCTTTCCTTCCTTCCTTCCTGAATTCACTCAATCATTCTTTTTCTTTCCCTTTCTTCCTTCCTTCCTTCCTCCCTTCCTCCCTCCCTTTTCTTTCTTCCTCCCTCCCTCTTTCCTTCCTTCCCACCCTCCTTCCTTCCTTCCTTCCTTCCTCCATTCATTCATTCTTTTTCTTTCCCTTTCCCTTCCTCCCTCCCTTCTTCCCTTCCTCCCTCCCTTCCTTCCCTTTTCTTTCTCCCTCCCTTCCTCTTTCCTTCCTTCCCACCTCTTTCTTTCCTTCCTTCCTTCCTTCCTTCCTTCCTTCCTTCCTTCCTTCCTTCCTTCCTTCCTTCCTTCCTTCCTTCCTTCTTTCTCATTTGTTGTGGATCTCAGTTGCTGTTGAGGGTGCAACCTCACCATTTTCAGATCTTTCCCCCGAAATCCTTTCAGCTGTCGATCTATCCACATTTTTCTTTTGAAGCTCCAGCTTTGTACAGTACTTCCAAGAGATGTGGCCCATTCTTGGTGTCTTCCATCTCTGCTAATTGCCACGTCCGTATGTTGAGATCTTCTATCTTCCTTCCACCTGTCCTCCAGAAGCTCACGAGAGCAGGAGGGACAGGAGATCCTCTCTTTAATTTATCCCACCCCCCAAAAAAATCCTTTGATTAAGGTTGGGTTGAGAAATTATGGCCAACCCTCAGGCTCTGTGCTCATGTGGGGTCCAGTGTTACGTCCCTAACCATTGTATCATACCAACCAGTGGTGGGTTTCAAAATTTTTTTGAACCTACTCTGTGGGTGTGGCCTCCTTTGTGGGAGTGGCTTGCCACCCATGTGACCTGGTGGGAGTGGCTTGCCAGCCATGTGTTTTCTTTCTTTCTTTCTTTCTTTCTTTCTTTCTTTCTTTCTTTCTTTCTTTCTTTCTTTCTTTCTTTTTCTCTCTCTCTTTCTCTTTCCTTCCTTTTGTCTCTCTGTCCTTTTTTCCTTTTTTTCTTTCATCTCTCTCTCACTTTTTCTTTCTTTTTTCTTTATTTCTTCCTTCCTTCCTTTCTCTTTCTCTTTCTGTCTCTCTGTGAGTCTGTCTGTCTGTCTGTCTGTGTGTGTGTGTGTGTGTGAGTGGTGGGTTTTCAAAATTTTTTGGAACCTCTTCTGTAGGAGTGGCCTGCTTTCTGGTGGAACCTCTTCTAACCGGTTCAGTAGATATGACGAACCAGTTCTACCAAACTGGTGCGAACTGGTAGGAACCCACCTCTGATACCAACCTTCCAACATGTAGATACCATCATCAGTGTCTGCTGATCCTTCATCTGCAGGGTTAAATAATTTCGTTGCCTCCTCTGTCTTGTTCAGTGTTTTCCCCCCCACTCCCCCTTGAAAGCCTCATTGTATGGGTGGCCATCAATTGGCTGTTGTGAGAAAGAGGCTAACAAAGATACTCATGGTGTTCATTGGAGCTTCGATTCAATAGGGTATGCTAAGCTTGGGAAGACTACCATTCTGCAGAAGCTGCTCCACTTCCATCTTCTCTTTCCGCCGTTTTGCCATTGGCTAGCCTCTGTTTGAGGGACGTGGCTAAGACGCTGAGCTTGTCGATCAGAAAGCTCGGCGGTTTGGCGGTTTGAATCCCTAGCGCCGCGTAACGGAGTGAGATCCCGTGACTTGTCCCAAGCTTCTGCCAACCTAGCAGTTCGAAAGCACGTTAAAAAAATGCAAGTAGAAAAATAGGAACCACCTTTGGTGGGAAGGTAACAGCGTTCCGTGCGCCTTCGGCGTTGAGTCATGCCGGCCACATGACCATGGAGACGTCTTCGGACAGCGCTGGCTCTTTGGCTTTGAAATGGAGATGAGCACCGTCCCCTGGAGTCGGGAAGGACTAGCATATATGCGCGAGGGAAACTTTTACCTTAGTCTCTGTTTCCCTCCTTCTGTGACATCCTTACACTCAAGCCAATGGTTTCCAAGAGGCTTTAGGTTATCTTTGCTGAAACGTGGATTAGGTTGGCATCATCACATGTTAAACCCAGCTAAAAACATGGGTGTGTCTTTGTGTCCATTTCTTTGCAGGAATCAGCCTTTGTCTGCCCATCCTGTGTGAACCCGGTCTTCCCTCCAAGGCATTGCATGCTTTTTTCTTTTTTTTGGGAATCTGTTTTTTTTATTTTTAAACATAAAAAAGAAACCATATATATAAAAAAGATCTCATCCATTACATGTCATTTGGTTACAAGTGTTTTTGCACCCATATTCTCAATTACATTTACAATCACAGATTTTCCATCTAATATAACTAGGTACCTCACTTTCATTGTACAACGTATATTCAATTACGATTAATATTTTTTCTCAATAAACCTAATTCCCTTACATTCTTGATTGTCTGTTTAATAACAATGTGCCTTTACATAATCACAGATCCCGATATGAAAGAGATTTACCAACCATTTATATTTGTATATCACTGTTTTCAATTATGTATAATCCCACCAATTAACTATCGAGTATGCTTATGTTCATTATTGTCCTTGTACATCATACATTCAAACAAAGATGTTATTCCTTCATTTTTCAACAAGGTATTCTAAATAGTCACTTCATATATATATATATATATATATATATATATGTGTGTGTGTGTGTGTGTGTGTGTGTGTGTGTGTGTGTGTTTTATTTGTGCTGATAAATAAACAAAGGGAGATTAGTATAGATCTATTTCAAGCTATTTAGCTCTCATCAGCTAGCCATACCCTTACTGGGAATCGAAGCTGGGCTGTATTACATATCAGGCAGTTATGTTAGCCACTAAGCCACAGGATCTCTTCCTTTATCAGCTAGGCCAGGGAAATAGGTATGAAGCATACTGCTTTCTTTCTCTGTCTATCGGCTCATCACAAGAGACCATCACGATACACACACACACACACACACACACACACACACACACACACACACACACACACACACACGTTTTTATTTGTGCTGATAAATAAATAAAGGGAGACTAGTATAGATCTATTTCAAGCTATTTAGCTCTCATCAGCTAGCCATACCCTTACTGGGAATCGAAGCTGGGCTGTATTACATATCAGGCAGTTATGTTAGCCACTAAGCCACAGGATCTCTTCCTTTATCAGCTAGGCCAGGGAAATAGGTATGAAGCATACTGCTTTCTTTCTCTGTCTATCGGCTCATCACAAGAGACCATCACGATACACACACACACACACACACACACACACACACACACACACACACGTTTTTATTTGTGCTGATAAATAAATAAAGGGAGACTAGTATAGATCTATTTCAAGCTATTTAGCTCTCATCAGCTAGCCATACCCTTACTGGTATGGCTAGCTGATGAGAGCTAAATAGCTTGAAATAGATCTATACTAGTCTCCCTTTGTTTATTCATCAGCACAAATTTAAAAAAACCCACAAGTATAACAAAGGCAACAGTAAAAATATTGGGTTTCTGTCGTGATGGACTCTTGTGACGAGTCGATTGACAGATAATGGAAGCAGTTAGCTTCCTCCCATAATTGGGGCATACCAGGGGTTGTGACACTAAATATATATATATATATATATCTACACACATATACACATACACATACACACATACATACATATATATATATACACCAATTTTTAATTACTTCCTTATTAAAATTATTTATCAACAACAAGATATCTTTATAATATATACTTAGGGTTATACATTATATCACCAATCCTCTATCAAGTATACATAAATTCATTGTTATCCTTATCCATTTTAAAACAAAAAGTTCTAAAGTATTCAATTCATATATGTATCAGTCTTTTGTTGTATCGTTGTTAATCTATTTCACAGCATAATTGTATTATCACTTAACTCCTTCAGTTAAAACACAAGTAAGACATTGCATGCTTGACTTGAGCAGGATAGTTGAGGTGAAGAATCGTGGTTCTTCAACCCAGATTTTGGGGGTTGTATGAACCCAGCAGGAGCTGAGGGAGTGGTTCTACCACTAAAAGAGGCAGCAAGGAGATTGTTGAAGGATATAAACTATTTCAGAGCTCTGGACCATTTAATTACCCACAATCCCACCTTCAAAGAGATCTGGAACCCTTGGTTCTAATGTGCATTTTTTTTTAATAAATGGGAGAATTCAGTCAAAAGGGAGAAATTTCCCCCCATGATCCTTTGGCAAACAAGAAGCCAGATCTTGACTGGTGTTTGGTTGATAGTTGTCAACTCTCCAGAATTTCATCCTTTCGGCAATGGGCCAGAACGGAAGTTGTAAATGCATCCTTAACAACTCTGCTTGCTGTTCACAGTGGTTTCCTCCTGTAGTTTAAAACAACAATGATTGCCTCCATACTTGAGATGGGATTACTTTTCCACACTTGACTAGATCCTGTTTAACATCTTGAAGAAAACTCCTTTTCTTCAGAAAGGAAAAGGATGCTGAGCATTGCTTCATTTTACCCATCGTCCTTATTTTAATTTTATTGTTATTTGAATTGTTTTCATCCTTTGGAGTTTACGGTTTTTGCAGAGATTTGAACCCAGAATTGGGATTTTTTTTGCAGAGATTTGAACCCAGAATTGGGGGAAAGTAGGATATGAGCCTATGTGTTACTCTTTAAAGCCAGTCCAGAAATGTGAGTCGATGGGAGCAGATTGTGTTTGTCAGAATCTCGGCGAAGGATCTGTGGGGAAGTTGGATAGGTTCTTATTTTAGGTTTGACTGAATTCCTCAAAGAGAGAAAAAGCCAGTTGAATTTCTTAACTCGAAAGCTTACGCTGGTATAATGCTTCCTAACATTATTTTGGAAATGGTTACGATATGAATTTAGCATGCCCATGGTTTGGATGGACTGGAGAAAGTTCAAATATCTACAACAATGAATCTGTTGTGGCCTGCCAGTGGCTGGGGGAGCTGGCAGCAGATTCGGTCAGTGAGGAGGTTGGGGAGGAAGATGGGCCAGTCCTGGAGTCTGGGGAAGGCTCTGAGGAGGGCTCTGTGTCGGAGGCAGAGAGGGGGCCAGAGCTGTCTGACAGTTATCAGCTGCCTTCGGAGTCAGACATCAGTGAGGCAGATGAACAGCTGCAGCCTGTTCCCAGGGTGCGCATGCGCAGAATTGCCAGCCAAAGGGAACACCTAAAGAACAGGGGTCGACTTGGGAGTAAGGCCACAGGTGGAGGATGAATGGCCCCTCCCAGAGGAAATAAAAGAGGAGCGAAAGGGGAGTGGAGTTTGCAGGAGACAATTAGTTTGCTTAATTGGTTTGTGACTCTCCGAGACTCCTTGCCAAGTTGTCCAGATCTCGGCCTGGCTGCTCTCCAAGCCAGATAAGGTCTGTGACTGTAAATCCTCCCTTGAAAGACTTTGCTGGCTGTGAATGAGCAGAATTCACAATCAATGAATAAAAGGGTTTTTTGTCGGAACAAGGGGTTTGCTTCAGGCTCTTGGGAATCCTCAATCAGAACAGAATCCAATCTTCTCCCTTGTATTGAAAAGTTTCTCTGGCCTTGGTTTGCTTCCCAAAGTTTGCTTGATTTCAAGCAAAATCGGTTTTTTTGAGTCTGCAGTGAAATCTGGATTTTGTAAGCACAACAACGGTGGACGAAAAGTTAGCTAAATATGACAGTTTGAAAGGCATCCTTCAAAGGGTTCTTAAGGATCAACTACCATCAAAGAAGGATCTGTAGGGAAACATCTGTTGAGTTCAACAACTGTGACCTCAAACTCGACCATGAATGAGCAGCGGCTAGGAGATCCATGAGTCACTCAGGGTATCAAACAGGAGTGTAGATCCCACCCATCAGTGAGCTCATGCTGTGAGGAAGAAATTATATATAATCTAAGGAAGAAAGCACTTTTTAAAAAAGGAGAACACAGCCCCTGTGGCAAGGTTGATCAATGACCACCATCTCCAGAAGACAACTTGTGAAGGGTGTGTTACAGTGGTTGCGGGGGAGGGAAAAGACACATCTAACAGTTTATACTAGGCAGTAGAGCATCAAGAGTGATAACACCACACTTTCACTGTGGAATATACAGTGGATTTGAGATCACGAACTCTGGGAGAAAGAGTTCAACCAAGGTTAGAGAAATGGTGCTTCTAGAGCAATGGTTCTCAACCTTGGCGACTTGGAGATGTGTGGACTTCAACTCCCAGAACTCTCCAGTCAGCATGTGGGTTTCAATGGTTGGCTGGGAAATTCTAAGAGTCGAAGTCCAAAAATCTTACTGGTGCCAAGGTTGAATTGAGTTGAGTTGCCAAGGTTGTGTCAAGGTTGAGAAAGATAGTTCTAGAGAGCTTATATATCAGCCACCATAAGTTGCTCCTTTCTCCGTGGTACTGATGGTGATAGCCCTTTCTCCCTGCATACAATGTAAGGAGATATGGATGGATGGATGGACAGATGGATGGATGGATGTTCCTAGATCCTAGATCCTATTGGGCTCTGAAAATCTTCAGTAATAACCATCAAAGTTCTCCAGAAGTGGTTGCTAATGTGAAATTATTTTATGGAGCAGGAGAGGAATGATTAAATACCTTTTTTTTCATGACTCTAAACTGCTCAAAGTCCGCTGGCCTTGAACCTCACAGAAATGTCATAAAAATGCCTAAATAAATACAATCCTATTAATTCTATGTAGTTGTAATTTAATATCGATGCACATGTAATCTTCGCTGCTGTTTGTAGTTGGGAATTCTGCATCTGAAGGAAGTACATGAAAATTTAAAGGTAGAACACAAAGTAATGTGTTCTAACTTTAAAGAGAGTAATAAAACAGGTGTCAAAGCCACGGAAGAGTCGTTGGCAGTCATCGGTGTGTGTTGACCGAAGTCTGTATCCACGATACGCAGGATAAAAAGCAGGTTAGATGAGATACAGAGCTCTGGAACAAGTCCTGATCAATACGATGACCATCATTGCATCATTATGGTTAATGATGCTGTGAAGTCCATTGCTCCTCCTAATAATCCCGGAGTGGAAAGCTACAGACTTTAAAGCTAAAGGTTCCCCTCGCACATATGTGCTAGTCATTCCCGACTCTAAGGAGCAGTGCTCATCTCCGTTTCAAAGCCCAAGAGCCAGCGCTGTCCGAAGACGTCTCCATGGTCATGTGGCCGGCATGGCTCAACGCTGAAGGTGCACGGAACACTGTTACCTTCCCATCAAAGGTGGTTCCTATTTTTCAATTCTACTTGCATTTTTACATGCTTTCGAACTGCTAGGTTGGCAGAAGCTGGGACAAGTCACGGGAGCTCACTCCGTTATGTGGCGCTAGGGATTCGAACCGCCGAACCGCCGACCTTTCTGAATGACAAGCTCAGCGTCTTAGCCCTGGAGTCTCCGTGTCTCTAACATAATATATATACATCCAAATTAAAACATTTTTACGGGAGCTCACTCCGTTAGGCGGCGCTAGGGATTCGAACCGCCGAACTGCCGACCTTTCTGAATGACAAGCTCAGCGTCTTAGCCCCAAAGTCCCCATGTCCCTAACATAGTACATATACATCCAAATTAAAACATTTTTACGGGAGCTCACTCCGTTAGGCGGCGCTAGGGATTCGAACCGCCGAACTGCCGACCTTTCTGAATGACAAGCTCAATGTCCTAGCCACTGAGCCACCACATTCAGACATTAGCTAAGGGTTTAAAAAAATTCTCAAAATCCATGACGATTACAGTACAAAGGCCTGCCAACAGGTAAAACATCTTCCGGAGAAGAAAGTGTGCCACGAACATTGTCCATACTGCAAATGGAAGATGGGAGATAGGGAAATATTGAGAAAAGTTGGGCCTTTCTTGTTAGCAAGGAGAGAGAAAGAAAAGGAGAAAGGAATTAGCCAGAGTCTTGTGTACTGGGCAAAACAAAAGTCTATTGAACAGCTGAAGGATGGGTCATCTACAGCTGTGGGAATTGTGTAGCCATTTCATTGTGTTTGGGTATATTTTAAAGCTGCATTTGTTGCGCGCCGGGGAGAAGAAGGAAAACACACAGGGGGAAACTCACAATATCGTGTAACAGCTTTTGAAAAACGGGCGAGCAAACGAAACCATGGCTTTTATTGATTTAAAAACCCGGCGTTTACCTCGTTTTAAGCTTCACTTCGTGAGACACAGCGCCTCAGGGGCTAAGACGATTAGAAAGGTTGGCTGTTCGGCAGTTCGAATCCCTAGCGCCGCGTAACGGAGTGAGCTCCCGTGACTTGTCCCAGCTTCTGCCAACCTAGCAGTTCGAAAGCACGTAAAAAAGACAAGTAGAAAAATAGGGACCACCTTTGGTGGGAAGGGAACAGCGTTCCATGCGCCTTCGGCGTTGAGTCATGCCGGCCACATGACCATGGAGACATCTTCGGACAGCGCTGGCTCTTCGGCTTTGAAACAGAGATGAGCACCGCCCCCTAGAGTCGGGAACGACTAGTACATATGCACGAGGGGAACCTTCACATTTACCTTTAAGCTTCACTTCAGTGCCCTACAATTCAGTTTAAGCAGAAAGTAGAACCCTTACAGCAACTCCTAATGAAATGGGACTTGAGAGATGCTTGAACTGGGATGAGCAATATTTTAATTCGTGCTCCAAGGATCAAGGAAATACCCCCCCCCCACAAACTTTGCTCAGGGTTTCACTTTGCTAAAAATGTTGCCACAACACCCCTCCACCCATCTTGCATGACAGAGCACTTTGTAAAACGATCTGCCTCTCCAGCAGAAGGCCACTTCTCTGGATCTTCTCCATTAGAACCAAAGGTGCAGAGCCTTTGCAAAGTTTCTTTGGGAGAATATCAGAATAGAATAGGAATAGGAAGAACAGAAAAAGGAACAGAACAGGAACAGCACTGCACAGAACAATGGAATGTAGAATAGAATAGAACAGAACAGAACTAATGGAATCAAGAATAGAATAGAATAGAACAGAACAGAACAATGGAATGAAGAATAGAATAGAACAGAACAATGGAATGAAGAATAGAATAGAACAGAACAGAAGAGAAAAATGGAATGAAGAATAAAATAGAATAGAACAGAACAATGGAATGAAGAATAGAATAGAACAGAACAATGGAATGAAGAATAGAATAGAACAGAACAGAACAATGGAATGAAGAATAGAATAGAACAGAACAGAACAATGGAATGAAGAATAGAACAGAACAGAAGAGAAAAATGGAATGAAGAATAAAATAGAACAGAACAGAACAATGGAATGAAGAATGGAATGAAGCAGAGCAGAGCAGAACAACAGAGTAGGAAGGGACCTTGGAGGTCTTCTAGTCCAACCCCCTGCTCAGACAGGAAACCCTACACCACTTCAGACAAATGGTTCTTCAATCTTTGTAGGTATTTAATATTATTAGTGGCTCTACAAGATAATAAGAAAGGGAAACCTTCACAAATACTCCTAGCTGTGTTGCAAGGATGCTGTGGAACAAATTGGCTGAGACATTCAGTGTTTTTGTGGAAAATATTGATCATGCCTTAGCGAATAAAAGATTTAAGAGATCCTCTCATTAGCTCCTCCCCAGGAGATTCATAGATATTTCAATTCTTACGCTTTTCTAGGACTGTTAACGGAGGAAGGCATTTCTTCATGATTATCTGCCTTTTTATACTGGACGAATCAATTCAACCGATTGTAGTTTAAATAAATATTTGTGTATAATAAAAACGCTGCAGTGGAATTCCTCTTGTTATATTTTGGTGATGGCTGCTAAAGCATCCACAGATGGTTGGAAGGAAGGAAGGAAGGAAGGCCCTTTGAGTTGTGGTCTCCACCTTAGGCTTTTAAACCAAAGCTTTAATTAAAAAAAGGACGAAGTTGCAATTTGGTAGCAGATTGAATTGTTCCCACTAGTTGTTTGATTCCAAGCTGCAGGTGAAAAATTAAGAACCAGTGCATGGACCAATGATAACACCAGAGTTGCTTAGATAGTACCAATAGAAGAGGGATGCGATGGCTCAGTGGCTAAGACGCTGAGCTTGTTGATCCGAAAGGTCGGCAGTTCGGCAGTTCGAATCCCCAGCGCCGCGTAACGGAGTGAGCTCCCGTGACTTGTCCCAGCTTCTGCCAACCTAGCCGTTCGAAAGCAAGTAAAAAATGCAGGTAGAAAAATAGGAACCACCTTTGGAGGGAAGGTAACAGCGTTCCGCGTGCCTTTGGCGTTGAGTCATGCCGGCCACATGACCACGGAGACGTCTTCGGGCAGCGCTGGCTCTTCGGCTTTGAAACGGAGATGAGCACCCCCCTAGAGACGGGAATGACTAGCACATTTGTGCAAAGGGAACCTTTACCTTAACAATAGAAGAAAATATTTTAGCTCAGGGTTGAACTGTGGGGTCCTTGGTGCTCTCTGAACTTGGATGTTTTCTTGTAGACATTTCATGACCCAGCAGGATAACTGCACCAGACTTGCCTGTGGGGTATATAAACAACAACACTCAGAAGCAGTGATTATGTTCCCTAGTTGGGTCATGAATTGTCTCAAGAAAACTAACAAGCTCAGAGAGCATCAAGGGTTCCACAATTTGCTTTCTCCTTCTCTTCTTTGCAAATCTCACTTCCTTCTAGCACTGATGGTATTACCTAGTTGGATAATGAGAAGTTCAGAGAGCACCACAAATTCCATAGTGAGATGGGTGACATATAACTTTAATAAAACAATAAAACAATCATGTGTCCTTCCTTCCTTCCTTCCTTCCTTCCTTCCTTCCTTCCTTCCTTCCTTCCTTCCTTCCTTCCTTAGTCTCTCCCTCCCCTTGGTGTTCTCTGAGCTTGTTTCATCTCAATTAGCTAATATCATCCTTCCTTCCTTCCTTCCTTCCTTCCTTCCTTCCTTCCTTCCTTCCTTCCATCCATCCATCCATCCATCCTTCCCTACCTACCTATCTACCTTCCTTCCTTCCATCATCCATCCATCCATCCATCCATCCATCCATCCATCATCATCCATCCATCCATCCATCCATTCCATCCTTCCTTCCCTACCTACCTATCTACCTTCCTTCCTTCCATCATCTATCGATCCATCCATCCTTCCTTCCTTACCTACTTACCTACCTACCTACCTTCTTTCCTTCCTCCATCCATCCATCCATCCATCCATCCATCCTTCCCCTACCTCCTACCTTCCTTCCTTCCATCATCCATCCATCCATCCTTCCTTCCTTCCTTCCCTACCTTCCTTCCTTCCTTCCTTCCATCATCCATCCTTCCTTCCTTCTTTCCTTCCCTACCTACCTATCTACCTACCTTCATTCCTTCTTTCCTTCCATCATCCATCCATCATCCATCCATCCTTACCTTCCTTCCTTCCTTCCTTCCTTCCTTCCATCCATCATCCATCCATCCATCCATCCTTGGCTCCCTACTTTTTCCCTGATCTTGCACAGTGCTGTGTAAATCACAACGATGAACATCCTCATATTAGACTGTTGGAACTCATTAATTCTAGTGGCTGTTTAAGCTTGTGCTAAATAATAGCAGAATTTTATGGCTCTCGGTGTCCCACTTGGAACATCCAAATGGATTTAGATACCAGGAAGAGCTGACAAACCAAACCGAACATGTGTTTTTTTTGTGTGTCAAATTTCTTGAACGGCACAAGATGATCCTAAAGAGTGTAGCTTGACATGTCCTTCAGTTTTACAGACTCCGCTTCAGAAAGATAGTTTATACGTACATATTTTTATGGTCGTAATCCACGAGTCTATAAAATCTTTGGGAGGCTAATCATCTCCACACATCACAGTTTTCGCCAGGCCTATTTCGAAGCCTAAAACTATAATCAAAGAGCGATTGTCATTACAGTGGAATTTGGTCTGACTTCATTGTATATGCCAGACGCCTTCAAAACATCACCATAGCAAAATTAGCCATAGGTCAAGGCCACGACAGTTACAATTACTGGAGTATTTCTCTCTCCTATGACACGCTGACTCAAAAAGTGGGGAGAACTGGGCATTTCCTGCTGAGATCCAGCTGATTCCTGGACCCAAATCTTAAGCCCACGTTCTGCAGTCTAGTTCATTCATGCTGGTTTGGGGAATTCTGGGAGTTGAAGTCCACGCATCTCTTGAGTGGTCAAGGTTGAGACACAATGGGGGGTTTGATTTGGGTTGAATGCATCTGGGTTTACTCAAGAAACTGGCTTAAAAAAAAAGAAATATCATGAGTTCAAGCTAATCTGTAGACTCCCTTGAGCCGCGGTGGCGCAGTGGTTAGAGTGCCGTATTGCAGGCTACTTCTACTGCCTGCCGGCTGCCTGCAATTTGGCAGTTTGAATCTCACCAGGCTCAAGGTTGACTCAGCCTTCCGTCCTTCCGAGGTGGGTAAAATGAGGACCCAGATTGTTGGGGGCAAGAGGCTGACTCTGTAAATCGCTTGGAGAGGGGTGTAAAAGCACTGTGAAGTGGTCTGCTGTAGCTTGGAAAGATAGAAAGGAGGGAAGGAAAGAAAGAAAGGAAGGAAGGAGGGAAGGAGGGAAGGAGGGAAGGAGGGAAGGAGGGAAGGAGGGAAGGAAGGAATAGTGATGCACTTGTTACAATGCAATGTTGCAGGCTTATTCTGGCAATTGCCAGCAGTTTGATTCTCACTGGCTCAAGGTTGACCCATCCTTCCATCCTTCCGAAGTGAGTAAAATGAGGACCCAGAGTGTTGAGGGCAAGAGGCTGACTCTTGGTAAACCTCTTGGAGAGGCCTGTAAAAGCACTATGAAGCAGCATATAAATCTGCTATAGCTTGGGAAGGAAGGAAGGAAGGAAGGAAGGAAGGAAGGAAGGAAGGAAAGGAGGAAGCCATATTAGTGCAGTTGTTACAATGCAGTGTTACAGGCTAACTCTGCCCACTGCCAGGAATTCAATCCTAACCGGCTCAAGGTTGACTCAGCCTTCCATCCTTCCAAGGTGGGTGAAATCAAGACCCAGATTGTTGGGGGCAATATGGAGACTCTGTAAACCACTTAGAGAGGGCACTGTGAAGCGATATATAAGTCTAAGTGCTACGGCTATTGCTCTCATATGCTCAAAATTAAAGGTGGGCTGAGCCGGGATCATAATTGAGAAGTGATCATCACAGTGCCTTTAAAAAAAAAACAAGGTGGAATCATGAGCCGAGGTGGCGCAGTGGTTAGGGTGCAGTACTGCAGGCCACTTCAGCTGACTGTTATCTGCAGTTCAGCGGTTCTAATCTCACTGGCTCAAGGTTGATTCAGCCTTCCATCCTTCCGAGGTGGGTAAAATGAGGACCCGAATTGTTGTTGGGGGCAATATGCTGACTCTGTAAACCGCTTAGAGAGGGCTGAAAACCCTATGAAGCGGTATATAAGTCTAACTGCTATTGCTATTGCTATGCTGATGCGAAGAAATAGTGCCCCAAGATCCACGAAGACAGAATTCTACCATATAGGGCCCAAAGTTATCAATAACCTCAGTTCAACTGTTTCATGAAGTTGTGTGGCTAAGGAGCAATGTCACACCTCTATGGTTGGTGCCTTATATGTTGACTGGGGCAGGAGTGTTAATGGCTTGCTCGCTAGCTAGTTGCTGCAGAAGAATAGAATAGCATAACGGAATATCCGAGATGGAAGGGACCTTGGAGGTCTTCTAGTCCAACCCGCTGCTTAGGCAGGAAACCCTATCACCTGGAGGGTAGAAGTTGAAATAGTTTACATCCAGGGTGTGAGGGGTATGTAGATATTGTCACGGCTCTCTTCCTGGCTCATGCAATATACGAGTCATCCATGGAAGGCAGGCATGGGAAAATGAAGGTCATATCTTGGTTTGGGTCCAATAGCAATAGCAATAGCAGTTAGACTTATATACCGCTTCATAGGGCTTTCAGCCCTCTCTAAGTGGTTTACAGAGTCAGCATATTGCCCCCACAGTCTGGGTCCTCATTTCACCCACCTCGGAAGGATGGAAGGCTGAGTCAACCTTGAGCCGGTGAGATTTGAACAGCCGAACTGCAGAACTGCAGTCAGCTGAAGTAGCCTGCAGTGCTGCACTTAATCACTGCGCCACCACGGCTCCAATGAGTTGCCCATATCTCACACCACCTACGGTGCCACTACGCATGTCTCCAGAAGCTTGGCAACTGTGCGTCAAGAGCCAAGCATCCAAATTTTGATCCTCCCGACCATGTGGACACTGTCATAAAGGGGGAAAAACGGCCATAATCATGTCTCCCCTTGTCCTTCTTTTCCAGTTTAATGAAAAGAAGGACTAGGGGAGACATGATAGCAGTCTTCCAAGATCTCAGGGGCTGCCCCAAAGAAGAGGGAGTCAAGCTATTCTCCAAAGCAATAGCAGTTAGCAGTTAGACTTATATACCGCTTCATAGGGCTTTCAGCCCTCTCTAAGCGGTTTACAGAGTCAGCCTATTTGCCCCCAACAATCCAGGTCCTCATTTTATCCACCTCGGAAGGATGGAAGGCTGAGTCAACCCTGAGCCGGTGAGATTTGAACAGCCGAACTGCAGAACTGCAGTCAGTTGAAGTAGCCTGCAGTGCTGCATTTAACCCCTGCGCCACCTCGGCTCCTGAGGGCAGAACAAGAAGCAATGGGTGGAAACCAATCAAGGAGAGAAGCGACTTAGAGCTAAGGAGAAATTTCAGAACAATTCATCAGTGGAACGACTTGCCTCCAGAAGTTGTGAATGCCCCAACACTGGAAGTCTTTAAGAAGATGTTGGATAGCCATTTGTCTGAAACGGTGTAGGGTTTCCTGCCTAGGCAGGGGGTTGGACTAGAAGACCTCCAAGGTCCCTTCCAACTCTGCTATTGTATTTGTATTTGTATAAGTTGCTTTTCCCACCCCAGTGTCGTTGCCACTCAATGAACTCTTGTAAGTCAAGGACAACTTGGAGCCCTATTAGAGTAGAGTCAATGCTTTCATCGTTGCTGTAGCTTCTCAGAGCATCTCGCAAAATTTTCCAAAGTTCCTACTCCTTGAGAGGTGTGTTCCCACATTGACCTCTGGATGGAATGATAAAATTGCTTGCTCCTTCCGGTGGTTGTTTTGATCGGCTCTCAGCAAAGGCTCGTCCACTTTTGGCCCGAGGCCCTCTTGAAGAAGGTCCAAAGTTCATGGCTGATACTATAAAATCCTGAACCAACGTAACTGCTGTAATTGGCGAGATAACGCCTGTGTAGAAGGTGACTTTTCCTTCTGACCCAGAATGGGGGTGGGGGCATTCATGAAAGGGACTCGTGACCTCTTCTGGGGGTTCACCCTCATGGCCCTAGGAAGAACTTCCAAGTTCTGAAAACTGTTCAGGTGAGAAAAAGGGGTATTTCTCTACTCATGTGATTTAATGGTGATGCAGTCAAAGTGAAATTACATACCACAATCCAGAGGTAGAAGATAGCATTTGAGAATATAGGGTGACATTACTTTTTCTTGATGAAAAACTTTCTTAAAGCAGATTTTTTAAATTGCTTTTTCCCTCTATAACATCTTACAATCATCACATTACCATTGTTATGTCATCATACCTGTACATATCAATCTTATATCGCTTCTATATTCATATACATTCATCTACAGTTCTATTTTTTCTCGGCTGGATTAACTTTATTCCTGTTATGCAACCATTTATACCAGTTATCCCAAATTTCATAGTGTTCAGACTCTCCTTTGTCTTTTAATCTTAATGTTAACTTGTCCATTTCTGCACAATCTCAAAATTTCTGAATCACTCATTCATCTGGGGGAATATTGCATTGTTTCCAGCATTGGGCAAGTGTTATTCTAGCTCTAGTGAAGTATGTATTTAATTTTCTTTCTATATTTCCCCTTGGTTATTCCCAGCAGAAAGAGTTGAAAAACTTTCATTTACGATACAATACAATAGCAGAGTTGGAAGGGATCTTGGAGGTCTTCTAGTCCAACCCCCTGCCTAGGCAGGAAACCCTATACCGTTTCAGACAAATGGATATCCAACATCTTCTTAAAGACTTCCAGTGTTGGGGCGTTCACAACTTCTGGAGGCAAGTTGTTCCACTGATTCATTGTTCTCACGGTCAGGAAATTTCTCCTCAGTTCTAAGTTGCTTCTCTCCTTGATTAGTTTCCACCCATTGCTTCCTTTTTTACAAACATTTTTAATTATGTATTGTCTTATATGTTAAAAGTTTGTCTCCCCCTCCCCTTTGGGTTGTGAGCCGCCCTGAGTCCCCCCAGGGAAAAGGGCGGCATATAAATAAACTTTTACAATCTACAACATGCTTGTCAACCATGCAAGGCAGAGGTGGTATTCATTTACCTTCCCTACCGGTTTGCAAAACTGAGCCACCTTTGTGCATGCCCATGGCCGTCCGCGCATTTTAGGCGAAAAAAAAATGGCCTAAATGGGATGCCATAGAGCCAGGGTGGGAAGGCGGGGAACTGGTCCGAACTGGTAGAATACCACCTCGGATGCAAGGTAATCCAGATAGGAAACACAACCAGGTTACTAGCTCGATTCTTTATCGTAAGGGTGACGTAGGAGAAGTAGTGGCAATACCTGTAGGTGGTGTCAAAAGAGGGACGAGCCTAGAATCTGTACGTAGCCACAAACAATTTAAGTCCAACTCATTTTGAATTCTGTGGATCCTTATCTAATTCCTAGCAGGGGCTAACCATTAGTGGATGCCTCACACTTACAGTATGTTAACAAAAGCTTGCAAATCTGGAAGTCTTTCTCCCCTCCTTTCCTCTTTATTTATTTGGCAACTGGAGAGAGAATGTCCTTTCTGGAATGTTTCCCACGCCCTCCCTCTCCTTCCTTTGACTGAGCTATCATTTACATGCCAGTTGTCCAGTGTGTGGCTCATCCTCCTGTCTCCGAAGATGATTCTTACATACCATTACACGCTGGAATACATTTGGCTCAGTGGTGGGTTTCAAAAATTGTTCGAACCTACTCTGTGGGTGTGGCCTCTTTTGTGGGAGTGGCTTGCTGCCCATGTGACCGGATATGAAGATGCCGACGACACTTGTCAGAACCATCTTAAATTACCTCACACACAGCACTGGCATGCATAAGAATAGGATGTAAACTTGTTTTTTTAAAGGCATCTTTGGTTTGCGTTAAAACAACTTCAACACACGCAACGTTCTGATTGCACCACAAACGCAGTAGTCATCCTTACCTTTCACAGAGGCACTGAGTTTTATAAATAGGAGCTTGATAGTGTAGAATAATCATATCCAAGGACCAGTGGTGGGTTTCAAAAAAGTTTGGAACCTCTTCTGTAGGTGTGGCCGGCTTTCCGGGTCCACTGGTGGGACCTCTTCTAACCGGTTCGGTAGATTTGACGAACCGGTTCTACCGAATAGGTGCGAACTGGTAGGAACCCACCTCTGATTTGGCTCCTTGGGAAACAACCAGCTGGAGTGTCCTATTTGCAGCACCTGAGATCTCTATTGGAAGCTGAGAGGGATGCTCCCTGGTGCTGAGGCTAGTCTCTAGTCTGAGGATGACAATGAATAAGAAGACTTCATTGTCCCCTCAGACCACAGACCGTATCCAACATGTGCCTGCAGTTGGGTGCGGTACAATAGGATACGGATTCCTGCGCCGGGCAAGAGTTAAATTAGACCCCCTGTCATTCTGTGCTTCTAGGATTCTAGAGAGCCAGTCTGATCTTAAGGCACCATGCTAGAAAGTGGGCGAATGGGAGTTCTTATGGTCCAACTTTCACAGCCATCCATCGCAACTGGGAAAACCATCACCTTGACTAGACACACTTGTATTGGCAGGGTGATGTCCCTGCTTTTTAGGATGCTGTCTAGATTTGCCATCGCAAGCGTCTTTTGATTTCTTGGCTGCAGCGATATACGGTATGTCTTATGTTCTATTGCTATCATCCCTCTGAACATTTCCAGGGGTGAAAAAATTGCTAATAATAATGTCTATCTCCTCCTGTTCTAGAAAAGTCATTTAGCCATTGAAAGCCGAACTGGTTTCTCTTCCATCTTTTTCTTCCCTCATTCCCTACTTTCCCCCGTGAAATAGAGCCGAGGTGGCGCAGTGGTTAGGGTGCAGTACCGCAGGCCACTTCAGCTGACTGTTATCTGCAGTTCAGCGGTTCTAATCTCACCGGCTCAAGGTTGACTCAGCCTTCCATCCTTCCGAGGTGGGTGAAATGAGGAGCCAGACTGTGGGGGCGATATGCTGACTCTGTAAACCGCTTAGAGAGGGATGAAAGCCCTATGAAGCAGTATATAAGTCTAACTGCTATTGCTATTGCTAAATATTGGTTTTCTACTGATGCGGCACCAAAATTGGCATTGTGGTTTTTGTTCCTTTGCCAAAAATGGCTTTGCCAAAATGGCCAAAATTTCCAGCGGCTTTGAGGATTTCTCTTGGATACCTCTTGATGGTGGTGGTTGAGATAACAGGTCTAAGTATAAACATGGACATGAACAAAACTAATGAGTACAGATAAATGGGGAGAGTAGGAGAGGGACGGAAGGCACGCTGGTGCACTTATGCACACCCCCTTTACGGACCTCTTAGGAATGGGGTGAGGTCCACGGTAGACAGTTTGAGGTTGAAGCTGTGCGGGGGTTTGAGGATGTAACAATGGAGTCAGGTAGAGCATTCCAGGCGTTGACCACTCTGTTGCTGAAGTCGTATTTTCTGCAATCGAGTTTGGAGCGATTTACCTTGAGTTTGCATCGATTGTTTGCGCGCGTATTATTGCAGTTGAAGCTGAAGAAGTCGTTGACAGGTAGGATGTTGTAGCAGATAATTCCGTGTACTAAACTTAAGTCAGACAGTAGGTGACTTAGTTCCAGCCCAAAATTTCGAGCCTGGTGGCGTAAGGGATTCTCCTGTGAGCAGAGGAGTGGAGGACTCTTCTCATGAAATACCTCTGGACTCACTCGAACGTATCAATGTCCGATATAAAGTGTGGATTCCAGGCGGACGAGCTGTATTCGAGAATTGGTCTGGCAAAGGTTTCGTATGCCCTAGTTTGCAGTACAGTGTTACCGGAGAAGAAGCTTCACAAAATTAGGTTAATTACTGGGGGAGTAATGCGGTTCTCAGTCTTCTCTCTGGAGCCTGCATGGATCATGTCTTTTGAACAGCTCCGCTAGAAGAAAAATTCTTCTTGATCTGTTCTCTTGAAGACGCAGGAATTCCTTGACTTAGCAACTACAATTGGGACCACAATGTCCATGCCTAAACGAGATCGTCGTTAAGCAGTTTGCAGTGGATCTTTTTCAACACAGCTGTTAAAGGAATTGTTGCGGTTATTCAGCGAATCTGGATTGCTCTGTTGACTATGCTTTTGTCGGAGAAGGTTGCAAATGGTGATCCCATCAACCTGGAACACCGCAAGGGATGCAAATAAATACAGGTCAATTTTTGATCATGCGACCACGGGGATGCTGAAACCGGTTGTTAAGTGCAAGGAGTAAGTGCAAGTCACTTTTTTTGAGGGCCTAATTTTGAACGGTTGCTAAATAAATGGCTTCAAGTCCAGATGCTGAGCTTGTCGATCAGAAAAGTTGGCAGTTTGGCGGTTCGAATCCCTAGCACTGCCTAAAGGAGTGAGCACCCGTAAAAAATGCTTTACTCTAGATGTATATGTACTATGTTAGGGATGTGGTGGCTCAGTGGCTAAGATGCTGAGCTTGTCGATCAGAAAAGTTGGCAGTTCGGCGGTTTGAATCCCTAGCGCCGCGTAACGGAGTGAGCTCCCGTGACTTGTCCCAGCTTCTGCCAACCTAGCAGTTCGAAAGCATGTAAAAAATGCAAGTAGAAAAATAGGAGCCACCTTTGGTGGGAAGGGAACAGCGTTCCCTGCGCCTTCGGTGTTGAGTCACGCCAGCCACATGACCACAGAGATGTCTTTGGACAGCGCTGGCTCTTCGGCTTTGAAACGGAGATGAACACTGCCCCCTAGAGTCGGGAACAATTAGCACATATGTGCAAGGGAAACCTTTACCTTTGTTCAGATAATAGTTGAAATATTTCCCAAGTTTTAGTCACCAGATGTTCAGAAGGACATCAACATCTTTGACTGCATAACAAGGAAATTTTAAAAAAAAGCTATCAAGGAGCTTAGAGAATCAACTCTTTAAGGAGAAGCAGAAGAAGACAACTGGGTAAGGATTACAAGTCACGAAAACTACAGTGACAAAGCGAAAGGTATTGTCACCCTTACCTGTCTGTCCAGGTGGACATCCTTGGGAATCAGGCCCAAATCATATCGGAGAAAGGACAACTTTGTTGTCCTTTCTCTGATATGATATGTGTGCCTAGTTTTCTATCTGGTTCTTTGATCGACGTGGTTTTTCCAGGTGGCATTCTTTGAAAGCTCCCTGTTCTCTGGGAAGTGTTTGTTCTGCAGCCGCGTGGCAGCCGAGGGAGCTCCAACAGGTTGTGGCGTGTTCTGATTTTGTTCCCAGCTTTTGAAAAAAAAAGAGAGAAAGAAAAATTATGAATAGAGGCTGCATTGTCATGGTGCTGATGGAAAGGTGCAATCATCGTGTATATTTTTTAAGTCTTTCAAGAAGATAGCATGTATTAAATGGCGGTAATTAAACATCATAAGTCTAGGCCCTCAGGCTGTGGATCTCCACATTTTGGAGGGGAGATTTCACTGGCTTTGAAAGACGGTTTTCTTAGTTATTTCTTCTGCCGACCATGATGCCTTTCTTCCAAGATGCTATTTGTGACTTGTTGCTGGAATTGGGTATGTCTCAGTGGTGGGATTGAAATAATTTAACGACTGGTTCTTTGACCTAATGATTTCTTCTAACAACCAGTTCACCAAACTGCTCAGAAAGTTAACAACCTGTTCTCCCAAAGTGGTGCGATCTGGCTGAATCCTACCTCTGGGATGTCTAGTGCAGTGTTTCTCAACCTTGGCAACTTGAAGATGTCTGGACTTCAACTCCCAGAATTCACCAGCCAGCATTCGCTGGCTGGGGAATTCTGGGAGTTGAAGTCCAGACATCTTCAAGTTGCCAAGGTTGAGAAACACTGGTCTAGTGTGATGAAAAGAAGGACTAGGAGTGACATGATAGCAGTCTTCCAGTATTTAAGGGGCTGCCCCAAAGAAGAGGGAATCAAGCTATTCTCCAAAGCACCTGAAGGCCGGACAAGAATCAATGGGTAGAAACTAATTAAGGAGAGAAGCAACTTAGAACTGAGGAGAAATTTCCTGACAGTTGGAACAATTAATCATTGGGACAACTTGCCTCCGGAAGTTGTGAATGCTCCAACACTGGAAGTTTTTAAGAAGATGTTGGATAACCATTTGTCTGAAGTAGTGTAGGGTTTCCTGCCTAAGGAGGGGGCTGGACTAGAAGACCTCCAAGGTCCCTTCCAACTCTGTTATTCTGACTTCATGCAACTCTTTTTTTACACCAGGAGGGAATCAGCTGTAGGTTCACCAAGGGACATAATATCATTTGTGTCCTGGGGGTTAAACATCAACTGTGCTCTGGCTGACACCACAACAGAACTGGTGGGTTTTGCTTTAGGTTGCGAAGAGCTTGTGGCTCGTTCCTTGGCTGAAACCATTTGCTTCACCCCACCATCTGACTCCTTCTTCTACTACCCTAAAAGTTCAACCCTTCAGGTTCAGCCAAGCAACCAGATCAATGCAGATGAAAACCATCTCACGCTTGTCTTCACCTGCTTTTGAGGAATCCAGAGTAGACGTTGTGGTAATTGGGAGTGTGCAACCAGCCTCACCTGCCTCATAAAGTCTTCTGAAAAGAACATAACAGGCAGGAATTCTGCCAACTATTACCATATAATAAAAGTTAACAACTTGTGGTTGCGTTCTGCACCAGTCACGTCCCTCGAAGCAGACGAGATGTCCAGAGTTATTTGAGGACAAGTTTCCTTCCGTCACGTCTCGCGGAGATTCTCTTTTAAAGCCTGTAATTGGCCCAGACCAAGGACACCGCCGTGGGACATGGTGGCTCAGTGGCTAAGACGCTGAGCTTGTCGATCAGAAAGGTCGGCAGTTCAGCGGTTCGAATCCCTAGCACCACATAACAGAGTGAGCTCCCGTGACTTGTCCCAGCTTCTGCCAACCTAGCAGTTTGAAAGCACGTAAAAATGCAAGTAGAAAAATAGGGACCCCCTTTGGTGGGAAGGGAACAGCGTTCCATGCGCCTTCGGTGTTGAGTCATGCTGGCCACATGACCACGGAGACGTCTTCAGGCAGCGCTGGCTCTTCGGCTTTGAAATGGAGATGAGCACTGCCCCCTAGAGTCGGGAACGACTAGCACAGATGTGCAAGGGGAATCTTTACCTTAAGGAAACGGCCAAGTTTAGAGAGCGTAAAGAAATTTATCCTTCCTCCGTCCCACAAACTCCACTTCTTTCCAACACTGATCATGTTCTCTAGTCGGGCAATGAAACGTCTGTAAGGAAACAACCAAGCTCCGAGAGCACCATGGACTCTGTGGTGAGGATGTAACTGGTAAAAATGTAAACTTTTTGTTGAGAAACTGTGGGTTGGACAAAAAAAGCTCTTTGTAATTCTTTCTTTTAGAATTATCCTTTGAGGGTGGAGGATTTTGAATGTGAGCTGTCCAAGGTTCAACCTCCAATTGGAGAAAACCTGAACCTGTGATGGTTTCTTTCTCCTCTAGCCACATCTCTGATTTTCATTAGCCAGTTGGGAGATTTTGAGCCAATTACCAGGAGACTGGGAGTTCTAGTCCCCCCACCACCACTTAGGCATGAAAGCCAGCTGAATTTCACCAGGAAATGATGAGTTGTAGTTCTGCCTTTGGCACGAAAGCTGACTGAACTTTGGGCCAATCCCCAGGAGAAAGTGAGTTCTAGTCCCACTTGGGGCATGAAAGCCAGTTAGATGTGCATGCAACTTCCTGTGCCCCGTTTTGGGCCTAGTAGACCTCCAGCAGCCTCTTGGGAGAAAAATAGCCACATCCCCGTGTCCCGTTTTGGGCCTAGTAGACCTCCAGCAGCCTCCTGGGAGCAAAAACAGCCACACCCCCCATTTCCTGTTTTGGGCCTAGTAGACCTCCAGCAGCCTCCTGGGAGAAAAATAGCCACATCCCCGTGTCCCGTTTTGGGCCTAGTAGACCTCCTGCAGCCTCCTGGGAGAAAAATAGCCACATCCCCGTGTCCCGTTTTGGGCCTAGTAGACCTCCTGCAGCCTCCTGGGAGCAAAAACAGCCTCACCCCACATCCCGTTTTGGGCCTAGTAGACCTCCTGCAGCCTCCTGGGAGAAAAATAGCCACATCCCCGTGTCCCGTTTTGGGCCTAGTAGACCTCCTGAAGCCTCCTGGGAGCAAAAACAGCCTCACCCCACATCCCGTTTTGGGCCTAGTAGACCTCCTGCAGCCTCCTGGGAGCAAAAACAGCCTCACCCCCATTTCCCGTTTTGGGCCTAGTAGACCTCCAGTAGCCTCTTGGGAGAAAAATAGCCACATCCCCGTGTCCCGTTTTGGGCCTAGTAGACCTCCTGCAGCCTCCTGGGACTAAAAACGGCTGCAGGGGGGCACCGCACCCCCACGCTCCCCCTGCCCCTGCGCATTTATGCGCATCTCCCGCATGCACCCCATCCCTTCCGCATGCTCAGCAGAGACCCCCCCAAACCAGCTGGACAGTGGGAGGCGCGCATGCTTGTGCGATGGAGCTGAGCTGGGGCGATGGTTCGCATGCACGGAGAGAAGGTTTTGCATGTCACCTGTGGCACAAGTGCCAAAGGTTCCCCATCACAAGAGCCGAGGTGGCGCAGTGGTTAGGGTGCAGCACTGCAGGCCACTTCAGCTGACTGTTATCTGCAGTTCAGCGGTTCAAATCTCACCGGCTCAAGGTTGACTCAGGCTTCCATCCTTCCAAGGTGGGTAAAATGAGGACCCAGACTGTGGGGGCGATATGCTGACTCTGTAAACCGCTTAGAGAGGGCTGAAAGCCCTATGAAGCGGTATATAAGTCTAACTGCTATTGCTATCGCTATTGCCATCACGACCTCTATCCCATGGTACAGACAGAAATTCTGCCTCTTTATGAAATCCAACATCGTCTTCCCATTGCATGTGTGAGTGTGAGCGTGTGATGGAGATCAAGATCCTAATCTAAGTTAAATATAGTCTGCCCCAAAGCCAAAAAGGGGGAGCAAAAATCTGACATCGCCGATAAAAACACACAAACTGCACTTTTAAAAGCGCTTGGAATGGTTTCATGCGGTGCCACCAAATTCAGCTCCGCGGAGAGACGTGAGCGCAAATACTTTTGTTGAAAATTCTTGTCTAAACAAGCCTGATTGTTACTTGACTCCCAAACATTTTCAGACTGGTTTTCCTTGGGAGGCAGCTTCAAAGTCCTCCCTTGCAGATAGGACTTGGGTGCGAGATAAATCTGTAAGCCCCGATTTGCACAAGACCTCAATAGTCTTCCAAACGGTTTTGCCAAACGGTTTTAACACCGGGAGGGGGGGGGATGTGTTGGACTGTTGAATTGCAGAGTTATAACTGTAGGAACTCCATGGCATTCAGCTCCAAAATTTTTCCATAGCTTTGGTTGGTAGAAGGGAAGCTCTTGTGTTAGCAATAGCAATAGCAGTTAGACTTATATACCGCTTCATAGGGCTTTCAGCCCTCTCTAAGCGGTTTACAGAGTCAGCCTATTTGCCCCCAACAATCCGGGTCCTCATTTTACCCACCTCGGAAGGATGGAAGGCTGAGTCAACCCTGAGCCGGTGAGATTTGAACAGCCGAACTGCCGAACTTGTGTTCCCAGCAGGCTGGAAGAACTTACAAATAAGAAGGGCAACATTTGTGGCCATATAAGAGAGAAAGTCAGAGACTCGGTGGCTCAGTGACTAAGACGCTGAGCTTATCGATCAGAAAGGTTGGCCGTTCGGCGGTTCGAATCCCTAGCACCGCGTAACGGAGTGAGCTCCCGTGACTTGTCCCAGCTTTTGCCAACCTAGCAGTTCGAAAGCACATAAAAAATTGCAAGTAGAAAAATAGGAACCATTTTTGGTGGGAAGGGAACATTGTTCCGTGCTCCTTCGGCGTTGAGTCATGCTGGCCACATGACCACGGAGACGTCTTCGGACAGCGCTGGCTCTTCAGCTTTGAAACGGAGATGAGCACCGCCCCCTAGAGTCTGGAACGACTAGCACATATGTTTGAGGGGAACCTTTACCTTTATCCTTAAGATAAAGTCTTGTATTCCCAGCAGGCAGGGAGACCTACATATGAGCAAGAGGGGCGCAAAGTTTTTGTTCAAAGAAAGGAAAAGAAGGCTTTCTCATCGCCTGGTTGATATTGTGCGTGGACCTTAGGTCTTAGATCAGGCCTTCTTCTTGGAGAGGTGAGGAATTGGGCATGACAGAGAGGACAATTCATGATGTGGGACTATTTTTTCCCCCATTAGGGAGATGAGATGGTGGGTGGGACACCGTGTTGGGCTGGTCTGGTCTGGTCTGAAGCACAGCCTTGGTTCAACCCATACTAGAAATAGGTGGAGATGTCCTTCTGACTACAATTCTCCCTGTTTTTCATATTCTCAATGTCCTTTTCTCCTCTCCCAATTTTCCTCTTTTGGATAGATTGCAGAAAGGGGAAAAGTCATGTTTGCAAGGGTCACATAAGATTGCTGTTTTGGAAGCCCACCGAGTGTCAGGCCTGCAATCATATTCCTTTTAGGATCTTTGGCCTGCCACACACTCTCTCTTATTTTACTATGCTGTTTCATTCGGGGGGGTAACTGGGAGGGGGAATAGTAAGGAGTAGAATTGCAGAATGTGTTGTTGTCAAAATAAAACATTTCTTTCTAGAAGCCCAAAGTCATTCTTTGTCTCCGCACCTCTGCACCTGACTGGAACTAGATGGGTGGAAATGCCAGCGTGGCAGTAGAAAATTGGACCATGGGATGGACTTGTGGGTGTGGTGGGGGCAAGATCGTGAACTTTCAACTGGGTGGAAAACCCAGGAAGCTTTCAGATTCAGCTTTTCCACAGATGTGCCAACATGTCTCTCTTATTAAATTGGAACTTTGATGAAAGCTCTGTCTTGGATTCTGATGTAGCAAAGGCATATCTGAGAGCCTGCAGAAGATACCATCTTAGCCTTGCTTGAAAAAATGTTGCTGCTTTTAGTGTTGCTACGAAACGTCTGGCATTGTAAACAATAATATGAGATTTTTGAATGGCCCATCTGAATAATTTACGGAATAATAATCTATATATGTATAAATGGCTGTGTGTGTGTGTTCCAGCATAACTCTGGAACGCCTCGAGCAATTTCAAGCAAATTTGATACAAAGATGACTTACTCTCTGGAGGCAAATACTGTGGGGGGTAAGACACCCCTAAAACCCCTCGGGGTGTGTGTTCTGTTAAGATATAGCCTGTTGTGCCTTAAAATGGATTCTACTGTACAGCACAGTGGAATTGCCATGGTAACGGCATGGAGGAAAAGGGGGAAAATCCAACATTAGAAATTACGTTTGGTTCAGACATTTCCCCCCCTATAAAGAAATACCTGGGCAACACCGAGTTATGGGCTAGTTATTACTAAAAATAGGGTTCATGATGCTGGATTTCAACCACCATTCGTGGTCCTAAAAGAAAAAACCCAGGAAGTCAAAATGTTGATTCCCCGTGGAAAAAAAGCTGGCTAAAGAATTGAATGTTGGTTAAACGTCACTTTTTTTTGAATACCCCAAGAAAGTAATCCTCCTTCTGAAATCCTGAAAATTTGACGTCTGTTTTTGTTGTATGTCTCTTTGTTTGTGTGTGTGTTTTAGGTTATGACGATGCAGCAGAAACGAACCTAATCTCCCGCCCCATCCACTCAGCCAAGCTGTTGCAAGAAAACCACCCTAGAACTATTCGCAGAAAAAGAAGTGTCGGTAAGGACTTTATTTTATTTTATAATGCACCAAGGCGCGCGGGAGAGTAATCTTTGGAAGGACTTTGGGGCTGGTGTAGAACTTAATTTTTTAAAAAAGGGGGAAAAATGCGTAAGAGGGGAAAGCATTTTGCAAACAAATAGAAAAGAGAGAGTGCACGCTATTGTTACTTATTTATTTTTTTCCCTTCGGTAGCTCGGTCATCTTCCAGGGTTATAATATTCTGGAAAAATGCCTGACATTCAATTTTCGTGTTCCTGCATGCTCCTGGTGAAACCTGAGAAAGGGAATGTAGTGTTGGTAGTTCTTTGAGTTCACTTCTTTGTAAACGAACTGGGGTTCTTTAAAAACTGAATGAAATAACAAGACTTCCCTCTTGCAAAAGAGGTTGTCTGCTGACCTTTTGTGTGACTCATGGTCTTCTGACCGAGGCTTCCCCAAAAAACCACGAAGCAGATTCCTGGTCCCAGCAAAACCCCTTTTATTAAACGAACGTGAATTCCTCTCATTCACCTTCAGCCAAGGCCTGGCAAACAGTCTTCCAAAGGTGAAGTTATGACCACAGACCTTATGTAGCTTGGAAAGCTGCCATGTCAATATTTCCCCAAATGAGGTGCTGTGCAAGGAAAGACTTGGGCACAGAGTCTCTGAGATTCACGGACAGATCTTCACACTCCTGGAACGAATCTGAATGAACGAATTGTTTCCTGCAAAAGCCCCTTTCGCTCCTCTTTTATGTCCTATGGGAGGGGCCATTCACCTTCCACCTGTGGCTTCACTCCCAAGTCGACCCTGATTTCTGAGCTGTTCTTTTCTTCTGGCAGCTCTGCGCATGCGCACACTGGGAACAGGCCCCAGCTGTTCCTCTGCCTCACTGCTGTCTAGCTCCGAAGGCAGCCGAGAAATGCAAGATTGCCTTGCCCCCCCCCCCCTGCCTCCAACGCAGAGCCCTCATCAGAGCCTTCCCCAGACTCCATGACTGGCCCATGTTCCTCCCCAACCTCCTCACTGTCCGACTCTGCTGCCAGCTCTGATGGTCGCTGGCGGGCCACAACACATGGCTCAATTTCCCTTCTCTTTGATTTTCTGCTTCTCTGAGTTCTCTGTTGGATCTCGGTTCTCTTGAAGGACAGGCTGTGTTCCATAATTCTTCATCCCTTGGGGAGTCTACCTGTCGTACCTCTGCCTGCGTCCCCATGCTTGCCTTCTTTTCAAGTGGAACGTTGAGATGCTGTTGGGAATATAAATGGTAGTTCTTGACTTATGTGGCTGCAATTCAATCAGAATTTCTGTTGCTAAACAAGGCAGTTCTTAAGTGAGTCGCATCCAACAATACAACCTGACGAGGAGGAAGAGGATAGATCTAGGTTAAGGAGAAGGAGGACCGGGGGTGATGCAATAGCAGGGTTCCAATATCTAAGGGGCTGCCACAAGGAGGAGGGGGGGGGTCAGCCTATTCTCTGAGGTAGCTGAAGGCAGGACAAGAAGCAATGGATAGAAACACATCAAGGAGAGAAGCAATGTGGAACTAAGGAGAAATTTCCCGACAGTGAGAACAATTAACTAGTGGGATGCCTTTCCTCCAGAAACCTCCATCACTGGAGGTTTTTAAGAAGAGATTGGAGAACCGTTTGCCTGAAATGGCATAGGGCCGCAATTGTGCCATTCCGCCTCTTCCCTCTGCTCAACCTTTGGGTAGCATGCTGGGTGGTCAAGTGGTGCGCTGGCCAGCAGATTTTCGGCCTTGATTTTCAGCTGTTTTTCACCCTCCGGAGGCTTCCCTGAAGCCTCCGGAGGGCGAAAAACGGCCCAACAGGCAACCCGGAAGTCCCTTCCTGAACTTCTGGTTTCCATGTTGGGCTGTTTTTCACCCTCCCCAGGCTCCAAGAAAGCCTCTGGAGCCTGGGGAGGGTGAAAAACGGAGCTACTGAGCCCACCGGAAGTCAGAAAATGGGCTGTTTCTGGCCTCTGTGGATGCAGGGAGGCCGTTTTTGCCCTCCCCAGGTTCCAAGAAAGCCATGCACGCATGCACGGGGCAGCAAGGGGGGGGGTTCATGCATGAATGCACAGGGGGCACGGTGCAGAGGTGGATTAAATTACTGGGGTGGGCATGCAGGCATGCCCAATAGTGCATGTTTTTGGCACCTGAGGCAAACAAGGTTCACCATCACTGCCTGATCATCGGGTTGGACTAGAAGATCTCCATGTTCCCTTCTGTTAATCTGTTAGATGATTAAGAAGAGGAGGAAAATGAACAGCCTTTTAATACCTCCTTCCTTGTGCAAAACTCCGGGGCATCCCTTTGATTGTCCTCTAGATGTACCTTCAAAAGAATCCTGTGGGATGAATTGGGCTGAGAAAGAGCATCTTTGGTGATCAAGTGGAAACTTGAATTTGGTTCTTTCCAGGCCAAGACCAACATCTTCCACGGTTCTTTCCCATTTTAGGAACTGGTTCAGCCACCTGTTTGCGTCAAGTACATTCACTGCCAAAATACACAGGAATAACTACGAGGAGGATCCCATCTCAAGGAATGCATTGCCACCAGAGTTGGAAAAAATAGTACTAACAGAGAAGTAACAGAGTAGTACAGTCAAATATAGTTGGCTGCAATAAGAAGGGAAATTGCTATAAATAAATATATATATATATTTCCAGACCTTTCCCTGCTGCTCGTACAAGTTTGGATTGTGTCCTTACCCTACTTTGAGAAGCAGCCTAAAACTGTGAAGGGATGGAACAGGACAGAGGTTTCCTGAACCAAATGTAAGAGAAGAACAAGAAGAGCTAGAGGGTGGAGTGAAAGGAGTCATCAGCTTAGAATCCTTACGTTCCCACAAAGGATTCAATTCCAACTCCTTCTGAATTCAGTTGACTTTTAGCTGGTGCCAATTTAGCGTTGAACGTAGTGGGCCAGATTCTTGTCTAGAGGCCTGAGCAATAAATATTGTGAGGTGCAACTTAATATGGGGGTCCTTATTTTTTTGCACCTGACTTAAATTGATAAAATAGGAATATGGGCACCTGGGACCAAAGAATTATCCTCCGATTCCTCTGAATATTCCCTGCCTTTCCTCAAGAACTCTGGCCAGTTTTTGGCAAAGGAACCCAGAGGTGTCAGAATCGAACCCAGGGCGTTCTGTATGCAAAGCAAGGGTTCTATTGTGAGCTGGGATGGCACAGGGGTTAGAATGCAGTACTGCAAGCTGCCAGCAGTTCGGCAGTTCAATTCCCACAGGCTCCAGGTTGACTCAGCCTTCCATCCTTCTGAGGTGGGTAAAACGAGGACCCAGATTATTAGGGGCAAGAGGCTGACTCTGTAAACCTGCTTAGAGAGGATTGTAAAAGCACCGTGAAGTGTTATATATGTCTAAGGGCTATTCCTATTCTGAGTCCCAGAATCTCCAGAACTGTAAAACCTACAAACTTGAAATTTGGCACGCATGTTCCTCTTGGCCTCTAGGTGATCGCTAAGAAAGGATTTTTCGAAATGACCATCACATCTGACTCCACCATCACGCTTCTCATTTCCCCTTTCTACAGAGGAAGCCATTCCTGCAGTCTGCAAGACGCGGACGGTGATCTACGAGATCCCTCGGAGTCAAATTGATCCGACTTCTGCCAACTTTCTGATATGGCCTCCCTGCGTGGAAGTGAAGCGGTGCACCGGATGCTGCAACACCAGCAGTGTGAAGTGCCAACCCTCGCGGATACACCACAGAAATGTCAAGGTGAGGGGTAAGACAGAATGCTGTCTGATCGGGGCTGGGTATCCATGTCGGTCCTTTGTAATAATATCCAGAGTAGCAACCGTTCACATTCTCAACCTGGGCAGCTGTTGGGAAATTCCCAGCTAGGTAAGAAGGAGGATTCAAACAAGGAACTAGCCTTGAATCCTTGCACAGCTGCAAGAAGGAATAAACCTGAACATCCCCTCCAAGTTCCATGAAACCTTATCTTGTTGTTCCTAGAGAAGGCAAGGTCACGATGGGTGGCATCCAAGACAATTAATCAGTCAGTCAATCAATCAATCATTTAATTAATTCATTAAATGGGTTTCCCAAAACTCCATGGGGCAAATTAGAAATCCTTTGAATCCCAGTGAAACTGCAGGTTTTTAATTCACCAATGCAATTGTTCCATCTTAACGTGGCCGATACATATAAAATCTAAATGCCACTCATGCGTCATCACAAAATCTCCAGAACTGTAAAACCTACACACTTGAAATTTGGCACGCATGTTCCTCTTTAGCTTCTAGGTGCTCGCTAAGAAAGGATTTTTCGAAATGACCATCAGATCATCAGCATTCCTTATATGGTGTTATATTACGTCGAGGCTAAGGAGCTAGATGTTCTACTCCCCCTCCCCATCTGAAAGGAACTCTGTTCCAACTGCCAGTTGCTTTATATTGGCGTGACTTATCCAGACATGTTTTTGGGTATCACATGGGTATCCAGCTAGTGTGTATGTGGGGCAACTTTTGCCTGGGGCATGGAGCGTACCCCCATCTTTTGGGGTCCCCCCCCGCAGCCCTGATTTCTGGTTTTCATGGCTTCATAATCCATTTCAACCTTTTCTGCACTAGCCCTTTTCAATGTGTGAATGCAAACAGAAGGGCTAAACAGGAAACACCTTAAACACACAACCTGGGAGCGAGATAAGGTAGCTATTGTGTGCTCAAGTGGCCAAGTCCTGACTTCCTTGAGGTCAACTGCATTTCAAATTCTTTCCGAGCATTTTTGCTTCCCTTTCTTGGCGCTTCCTTTTTGTATAGGGAATCAGCTGCCGCTGTCATTTTCCTGGGTGGAATTCAAATAAAAGTGTTCGGACGGAAGAACATTCAACCCCTTCTGATGGTGGTTTCTGGGAGTAGGTGAAGAATGGGTTGTGGAGCTTAATTGTGCATGCATGGCAGTGGTGGGTTTCAAAAATTGTTCGAACCCACTCTGTGGGTGTGGCCTCCTTTGTGGGAGTGGCTTGCCACCCATGTGACCGGATGGGAGTGGCTTGCCGCCCATGTGACCGGATATGAAGATGCCGACGAGACTTGTCAGAACCACCTTAAATTACCTCGCACACAGCACTGGCATGTATAAGAATATGATGTAAACTTGTTTTTGAAAAGGCATCTTTGGTTTGCGTTGAAACAACTTTAAAACGCGCAATGTTCTGATTGCACCACAAACGCAGTAGTCATCCTTGCCTTTCACAGAGGCACTGAGTTTTATAAATAGGAGCATGATAGTGTAGAATAATCATATCCAAGGACCAGTGGTGGGTTTCAAAAAATTCTGGAACCTCGTCTGTAGGTGTGGCCTGCTTTCCGGGTCCACTGGTGGAACCTCTTCTAACCGGTTCGGTAGATTTGACGAACCGGTTTTACTGAATAGGTGCGAACTGGTAGGAACCCACCTCTGATGCATGGGTGTGCGTGTGACGTGTTTGAGGTGGCGTTTTGCACCTCCTGGAGTTAGTTATAACCCTGGATGCATAGGGAAGTAAAACAGCAGGAGGAGAACACCTGATTGTCCTTCTTACATACTCTCACAGCTTTGCTGTGAAACAATAACATGACTCAGGAGAGATTTTGAATGTTTTTAAAAATAAAATCCTGCTCAACCAGCTCTCCTTAATTAAATATTATCTAGGCTAAATGATGGGACGCGGTGGCTCAGTGGCTCAGACGCTAAGCTTGTCGATCAGAAAGGTTGGCAGTCTGGCAGTTTGAATCCCTAGCGCCTTGTAACGGAGTGAGCTCCAGTGACTTGTCCCAGCTTCTGCCAACCTAGCCGTTCGAAAGCAAGTAAAAAATGCAAGTGGAAAATAGGGACCACCTTTGGTGGGAAGGAAACAGCGTTCTGGGTGCCTTCGGCGTTGAGTCATGCCAGCCACATGACCACAGAGACGTCTTCGGACAGCGCTGGCTCTTCGGCTTTGAAATGGAGATGAGCACCGCCCCCTAGAGTTGGGAATGACTAGCACATATGCGCAAGGGGAACCTTTGCCTTTTATTGTTCATAGCTATACACAAGAATCTACGGTGCTAGATAAGAGTTAGAGGAATTCAAGAGGAGTTGGATTTAGAGACCGCTTGTCCTAAGGAGTCCAGGTTGATACCTTGCTTAACTCCACCCTGCCTGAACTTCTCTTACACTCAGTTGGGATAGCAGAAGCTACCACATGAATGAATTGATTGGCAGTTGTCTTCGGTTTGTCCAAGCATTCCCAGACACTTCTGGCTTCAAAGAAGATAGTTATAAACGGGAAGGATGGTTTTTTAACCAAGCTGGTTGAAGACCTTGAGAACATCCAATGGAATTTAGATGTTTTTCTCCCCCCCTCCCTCTTTAAACAGCAGACTTCTTTGATGCTGTAGCAATGGTGGGACATTTTTGGAGACCTTTAGCTCTACGGTTGCAAATAGCTCTTTAGAAAATAGCTGTCGGGTGGTGGTGGAGTGCATGTTTTGGAGGCAAAGGATTCCATACTCCATCCTAAGTTCTTCAGGCGGGGCTGGGAGACATGTCTGGAACCCTCAAGAATGTCTACTATTCATGGTTGATCATGCTGGACCAGCTAAACCTATAGTTAGCTTGCTATAAAGCAGAGTCACCAACCTTTTGGACCTCAGGGAGCACTAAATTCATAATTTTAAATCCCGTAGACCACTAATATGAATTAGTGATGGGATGGGGTCCTTCAGGCACTTAGCTTGGCCACCTGTTAGTGCAGAGAAGCGTGTGGGATCCACTCTAGCTTTGCTGTCCATTGCAGCTAGGAATCTCAAATACGGCCAAGAATGAATGTTTGTCTTGTAGCCAGCCTGGGCGCTAGATTTTCCCCCCCTACAAACTCTGTCTTTCGGGGAGCCCGGCCAAAGTTTCACGCACCGCTCACAGAAGCACCTCGACTCCCAGGGAGGGAGGGAAGGGCTGGAGTACTAAACAGGCAGCCAAGCTAAGTGCCTGAAGGACCCCATCCCATCAGCAAGCGGGAGTAATTGCTTCGGCGGGCCATATCCGGCCCAGGGGCCGTAGTTTGAGGATCCCTGATTTAGTGCATTATTTAAAAAAGGCAAAAATGCAAGGATTTTTCGGCGGACCACCAATGTTTTCTCGCAGATTCTCAGTGGTCCAAGGACCACCAGTTGCTGATCACTGCTATAAAGCATCTTCTCATGTTCTTTGCTTGTCTGTCTTTCGCCTGGTTGTCCACGGATCCCGGATTTCTGTTCATCATAAGAGGGGAAACGGGTATTTTCTAAGAAAAGATTCTTTGGATGCGATGTTTTTGGAAGCAGACTTCTGAGAGTGGATCCCAGTTTACTCGAAGTCACGCCTGGAACAAAAATAACAATAGCCCGCTGCAAAGGTCTTGAGAAGGATCCTCCCTCGGCTTAATGTTAATTAAAAAAATGAGAGAAGTTAAATGAGAGTGGTGTGTCCTTTGTCTGAATTGTGACCTTTCTGTCACACCAGTGGCTTCCCCCCCAAAAAAATCCATGTTTCTTTCTTTGGTGACTTTCAACACTCTTTCGCTCTCCCTTTCTCCTTGTCTTCGATATAATTAATTGTTTCACATGCTCTTTGGAATTCTGGGGTTTTGGGGAGGATGAATGGGGGCCTGTGTCCCACAATCCTGAAGATTCTCTTTCCTAGTCATGCAGAAAGTGGTGGAGATGTCTGCTTCGCTTCTTCCCAGAAGTGAGTGAAAAGCTCTCCTTGTTCTACTTCCACTGTGTCAAGTTTTATGTTTTAAACCCTTCTACTTATTTTATTTTATTACCGGAAGTGGAAGGCCCCCATGTTTCTTAGTTTGGTTTTTATTAACAAGATGGAGAAGACAATTGGTCAGTCCTTGGTGAAATTTCCGGTGAGTTAGGAAACCTTTCAGTGTAGAAGAAAAGCTGCCAGGCCAAAGGAAGAGATGGAGGCCTTCAGGATTGACATCCAAAATGAAGTATATAGCATCTTTAATCCACCCGATGATGGAGGAGGAGGAGGAAGAGAAGAAGGAAAGGGAGAAGGGGAGGGAGAAAAGAAAGAGGAGAAGGAGAAGAGGAAGAAGAAAGGAAGGAGGAGGAGAAGGAGAAGGGGAAGAGAAGGGGAAGGAGAAGGGGAAGATGAGGAGGAGGAGGAGAAGGAGAAGGAAGAAAAGGAAGGAGGAGAAGAAGGAGAAGGGAGAAGAAGAAGGGAGGAAAAGGAAGGAGGAGGAGAAAAAGAAGGAAGGGGGAAGGGGAGGGAGAGGGAGAAAAGAAAGAGGAGGAGAAGGAGGAGGAGAAGAAAGAAAAGGAGAAGAGGAGGAGAAGGAGAAGAGAAGGTGAAGGAGAAGGGGAAGAAGAAGAAGGAAGAAAAGGAAGGAGGAGAAGAAGGAGAAGGGAGAAGAAGAAGGAAGGATGAGGAGAAAAAGAATGAAGGAGGAGAAGGGCAGGGAGAGGGAGAAAAGAAAGAGGAGGAGAAGGAGAAGAGGGAGAAGAAAGAAAAGGAGAAGAGAAGGGGAAGGAGAAGAGAAGGAGGAGGAGAAGGGGAAGAAGGAAGAAAAATGAAGGAGGAGAAGAAGGGGAAGGGAGAAGAAGAAGGGAGGAAAAGGAAGGAGGAGGAGGAGAAGGAGAAGAGAAGGAGGAGGGTAAAAAGAAGGGAGGAGGAGGAGGAGAAGAAGGCAAAGGGGCAATGGAAGAGGAAGAAGAGGAATAGGAAGGGAAAGAGGAAGAACATTCTTTTTCCTCCTTCTTCCTCTCTGGGATCAGGAGAATGATGAGTAGGGGAAGGTTGAGAAATACAGATTTAGTGAAGATTGGGAAACGGGGGTAAGCTAGAGTGAAAAAATACGATTCATGCCATTCTCCCCAACATGGACTGATAGGCTCAGCCATCTCTTGTCTAAATCAATGCCGCCTTTTTTATTATTTCATTTTGGACGACTTGGACCAGCCGAATGGAAATGCTTTTATTCTCCTAAGATTTTAAGTGGGCAATTTGTGGTTGTGGCTTTTGGTGTTATTTTTAGGAGCTGTTTTTCTTCGGTTTCGTTGCTTGGCCTTCGAGCCTCTCCCCTGCCTTCCCCCGGAACGCCGGAATAAATGCTCGGCGAAGTGATTCATCTTAAGAACTCTCCTTAAGTTCTCTTCACCTTCCTAAGGACGCGAGATGGTTTACATTTTAACCTTCCCTGGAATAAAGACGCTTGTAGGTTTTGACGGTGGTCCAACTAATGACGTCCAACGGCATTAATTCAAGGATAGGGGATCTAAACGTGATATCACACTGCAAATCCAAGGGTTAGCTATGATGGAGAATGGTGGCAACCAGGTTTGATGGAATCATGGAATCATGGTGGTGAAGGGGACCTTGGAGGTCTTCTAGCCCAAGCCCCTATCCAAGGCAGGAGTCTTTAACTTTTCTTGAAAACCTTCGGTGATAAGAACATCCACAACGCCTGGAGGGAAGCTATTCCATTGAGTGATCATTCTCCCTGGTAGGAAATTCCTTCTTGTTTCCATGTTGGATCGCTGTCTGATGAGTTTCCACCCATTGCTTCTAGTCCTACCCTCGGGGGCTATGGAGGATGAATCATGCCCTCTTCCTTGTGAAAGCCCGCTAGTGGTGGAGTCTTCTTCTTCTTCTTCTTCTTCTTCTTCTCTTCTTCTTCTTCTTCTTCTTCTTCTTCTTCTTCTTCTTCTTCTTCTTCTTCTTCTTCTTCTTCTCTCCTCCTCCTCCTCCTCCTCCTCCTCCTCCTTTTTCTTCTTCTTCCCCCTCCTCCTTCTTCCTCCTCCTCTTCCTCCTCCTCCTTCTCCTCTTCTTCTTCTCCTCCTCCTTCTCCTCTTCTCCTCCTCCTCCTTCTCCTCTTCTTCTCCTTCTCCTCTTCTTCCTCCTCCTTCCTCCTCTTCCTCCTCCTCCTCTCCTCCTCCTCTTCTTCTTCTTCTTCTCCTCCTCCTCTTTTTTCTTCTTCCCCTCCTCCTCCTTCTTCCTCCTCTTCTTCTTCCTCCTCCTCCTCTTCTTCCACCTCCTCCTCTTCCTCCTCCTCCTTTTTCTTCTTCCCCCTCCTCCTTCTTCCTCCTCCTTCCTCCTCCTCCTCCTTCTCCTCTTCTTCTCCTTCTCCTCTTCTTCCTCCTCCTTCCTCCTCCTCTTCTTCCTCCTCTTCTCCTCCTCCTCTTCTTCTTCTCCTCCTCCTCCTCTTTTTTCTTCTTCCCCTCCTCCTCCTTCTTCCTCCTCTTCTCCTCCTCCTCTTCCTCCCCTCCTCTCTTTCACCTCCTCCTCCTCCTCTTCCTCCTCCTCCTCCATCTGATGTAGATCCAGGTCTCCTAGTTCTACATTAAACAGGTCTTGGCAATGAAGATCTTAGTAGCTAAATTAATGACTACTCTCCATGTATCCAATTGTCTTTGAGTAACAAGATCCCTCTACAATTTCCCCCATCCAGCCTATGATTCCAATGCTCTCTTTGGTCCTGCTTTTTTGAGAGGACAGGCGAATGCTGTAAATCCCTCTGCTTCTCCAAACGTCTCATCAGTTAATTCCTTTCTCCCCAAAATGTAATCTAACCCTCCTTGCTCGAGACGCGTTAGGCAAACAAGCTGGGCTGCTCAGCTGTTTCCTTTTGTGCCTCTCTGCCTTTGTGTTGCCTATTTAAACCCCAACAGAATGTCAAAACTTTGGCCCTCTGACCCCTGCCAGCCTTTCGG
>NW_028261394.1:5740913-5760913 GCF_051295495.1 Thamnophis sirtalis
AATTCACGCCATTCTCCCCAACATGGACTGATAGGCTCAGCCATCTCTTGTCTAAATCAATGCCGCCTTTTTTTTTTTTTAATTTCATTTTGGACGACTTGGACCAGCCGAATGGAAATGCTTTTATTCTCCTAAGATTTTAAGTGGGCAATTTGTGGTTGTGGCTTTTTGGTGTTATTTTTAGGAGCTGTTTTTCTTCGGTTTCGTTGCTTGGCCTTCGAGCCTCTCCCCTGCCTTCCTCCGGAATGCCGGAATAAATGCTCGGCGAAGTGATTCATCTTAAGAACTCTCCTTAAGTTCTCTTCACCTTCCTAGGGACGCGAGATGGTTTACATTTTAACCTTCCCTGGAATAAAGACGCTTGTAGGTTTTGACGGTGGTCCAACTAATGACGTCCAACGGCATTAATTCAAGGATAGGGGATCTAAACGTGATATCACACTGCAAATCCAAGGGTTAGCTATGATGGAGAATGGTGGCAACCAAGTTTGATGGAATCATGGAATCATGGTGGTGAAGGGGACCTTGGAGGTCTTCTAGCCCAAGTCCCTATCCAAGGCAGGAGTCTAACTTTTCTTGAAAACCTTCGGTGATAAGAACATCCACAACTCCTGGAGGGAAGCTATTCCATTGAGTAATCATTCTCCCTGGTAGGAAATTCCTTCTTGTTTCCATGTTGCTTCTAGTCCTCCCCTCGGGTGCTATGGAGGATGAATCATGCCCTCTTCCTTGTGACAGCCCGCTAGTGGTGGAGTCGTCTTCTTCTTCTTCTTCTTCTTCTTCTTCTTCTTCTTCTTCTTCTTCTTCTTCTTCTTCTTCTTCTTCTTCTTCTTCTTCTTCTTCTTCTCCTCCTCCTCCTCCTCCTCCTCCTCCTCCTCCACTTCCTCCTCCTCCTTTTTCTTCTTCTTCCCCCTCCTCCTTCTTCCTCCTCCTCTTCCTCCTCCTCCTCCTCTTCTTCTTCTCCTCCTCCTTCTCCTCTTCTTCTTCTTCTCCTCCTCCTCCTCCTCTTCTTCTTCTCTTCTTCCTCCTCCTTCCTCCTCCTCTTCCTCCTCCTCCTCTTCTCCTCCTCCTCCTCTTCTTCTCCTCCTCCTCCTCCTCTTTTTTCTTCTTCCCCTCCTCCTCCTTCTTCCTCCTCTTCCTCCTCCTCCTTCTCCTCTTCTTCTTCTTCTCCTCCTCCTTCTCCTCTTCTTCTTCTCCTCCTCCTTCTCCTCTTCTTCTTCTCCTTCTCCTCTTCTTCCTCCTCCTCCTTCCTCCTCCTCTTCCTCCTCCTCCTCTTCTCCTCCTCCTCCTCCTCTTTTTTCTTCTTCCCCTCCTCCTCCTTCTTCCTCCTCTTCTTCCTCCTCCTCTTCCTCCTCCTCCTCTTCTTCCACCTCCTTCTCCTTCTCTTCTTCTTCCTCCATCTGATGTAGATCCAGGTCTCCTAGTTCTACATTAAACAGGTCTTGGCAATGAAGATCTTAGTAGCTAAATTAATGACTACTCTCCATTTATCCAATTGTCTTTGAGTAACAAGATCCCTCTACAATTTCCCCCATCCAGCCTATGATTCCAATGCTCTCTTTGGTCCTGCTTTTTTGAGAGGACAGGCGAATGCTGTAAATCCCTCGGCTTCTCCAAACGTCTCATCAGTTAATTCCTTTCCCCCCAAAATGTAATCTAACCCTCCTTGCTCGAGACGCATTAGGCAAACAAGCTGGGCTGCTCAGCTGTTTCCTTTTGTGCATCTCTGCCTTTGTGTTGCCTATTTAAACCCCAACAGAATGTCAAAACTTTGGCCCTCTGACCCCTGCCAGCCTTTCGGAATGGCTGAGTTCATTTGACTGGCCTTCCCATCCTGCTGTGGATTAGTCTGCTCTAGTCTACCAGCAAGACAATATCTTTGTAAAGAAGGCGAGGGCAACTCTAAAAGGTCCTTCATTTAGTAAGTAGGGGGAAATCTAGTTTCTTGGGAAGAAGGCAACATTTCGGCATCCAAAGGCCCTCCAATTCTGTGAACTCCCAGGAATGGTTGCAGAGCCAAGAAGAAGGAAACCACAAGGCTCAGCTCTCTGAGATTGGGTACTTTTTTATATAGACGTTTCACGACCCAACTGGGTAACATCATCAGTTATAGAAGGAAATAGCATTTGCAAGGGGAGAGGGGGTGATGACGACGAGGATGACGACGAGGAGGAGGAGGAGGAGGCTGTGGGGTTCTCAGTGATCTCTGAGCTTGGTTGTTTTCTTGCAGACATTTCATTACCCAACTAGATAACATCATCAGTGCTGGAAGGGAGGAGGAGGGGAAAGAGGAGGAGATGGGGTAGGAGAAAGAGGACTACGTGGTCCTTGGTGCTCTTCTTGGTGCAAAATCTTTGCATGCACCGAACTGGAAGTAATGCTGGGAGTAACCCTCCCCTCCTCCAGAGGTATTTCACGAGAAGAGTCCTCCACACCTCTGCTCGCAATAGAATCTCTTATGCCACCAGGCTCGACATTTGGGCTTGGACAACTTAAACTACACTGCCTATAGTCTAAGCATAGTACATAAAATTATGTGCTACAATGTCCTTACCTGTCAATTATTTCAGCTTCAACTGCAATAATACATGGGAAAACAATCAATACAAACTCAAGGTAAACATTCCAACTCGATTGCAGAAAATATGACTTCAGCCATAGAGGGGTCAACGCCTGGAATGCTCTACCTGACTCCGTTGTTACATCCTCAACCCCCCCCCACAGCTTCAACCTTAAACTTTCTTTATTGAAGAATGTTAATAAATTTTACAAATATTTCTCCTTCCACCCACCCCACAACTCTCACCCCCTCCTACCCTCCCTCCCCCCAACTTCCCAGAGCAAAATACAGGGTATAAACATTTAACAATCATACACTAACATAAGCTAACTAACTATAGCATCCTAACTCCTCTTGTGCTTTAACTCCCTTTTATTAAGCTAAATTTAGATAAGCTATACATTCCTTGTTCATTCCTAGGCTCATTTGAAATTTCTTAGTCCGATATTTATTTTGAATGTAATCAATCCATCTTCTCCCATTCCAACTTGTATTTCTCATTGAATGGTCCTTCAAATATGCAGAATTTTGGCCACCTCTGCTAAATTTACTACTTTAACGTCCCAACCGGACGTTAAAAGTAACCTCAAACTGGGAGAGAGGAGTGGTAGAGGAGGAGGGGAAGTAGGGTAGAGGGGAATGATGGAGGGAAGAAAGAAAGTTGGAGGGGGGAGGAAGAAAGAGGTGTATGGAGAGTGGAAGAGGTATATTGGGTTTCTATTTTGGGGGGTATTGTTGACAAGAGGAATTGCTGTGATTATTGTTTAATGTTGTATGGCCCCCGGCTATGCACAGTATATATGTGACTGTATGAAAATGAAAATGGAAAATAAAACATTTTAACTCGGAAAAAAGTAACCTCAAACTGTCTACCATGGAGCTCACCCCATTCCTAAGAGGTCCATAAAGGGGGCGTGCATAAGTGTGCATAAGTGTGCTTATCGTCCCTGTCCTACTGTCCCCATTTATTCATACCCATTTCCTGTGTTCATGCAAAGGGGGCCTGCATAAGCGCACCAGCGTGCTTATCGTCCCTGTCCTACTGTCCCCATTTATTCATACCCATTTCCTGTGTTCATGTCCATGTTTATACTTATACCTCTTATCTCGTGCATGTTGGGCAAAAATAAATAAGCAAGCTATAAAATAAAAATAAGTTGTGCTTGCAGACTAAATACGTATGGCATACTTTTTGCATGCTTGTGCTTTCTGGATCGCCGTTCAGGCATGTTTTCCTATAATACATTTAGAATACAGTCAGGGGCTTTCCGTGAGTGTTGGTCCATCCTGTGAGAAAAAAAATAGCAATAGCAATAGCAGTTAGACTTATATACCGCTTCATAGGGCTTTCAGCCCTCTCTAAGCGGTTTACAGAGTCAGCATATTACCCCCAACAACAATCCAGGTCCTCATTTTACCCACCTCGGAAGGATGGAAGGCTGAGTCAACCTTGAGCCGGTGAGATTTGAACAGCCGAACTGCAGAACTGCAGTCAGCTGAAGTAGCCTGCAGTGCTGCCTTTAACCACTGCGCCACCTCGGCCCCACAACCTCATTGGATCGTGATTTATTTCGAGGGTTGCAATCTTCCGCGTGGATTGCCTGCATCACGGAACATGCGATGATAGACTGAACGTGTTACATTTTGCATTAGACTATCTTGTCTGGTGCGAAAGCATTTGATGATCTCTGGGGCTTCTGTCTGGATCTTCGTTGGCCCCGCTCTTCATTTGTGTTTTGTTGTAAACGAGACAACTTAGTCATCCTTTGATGTTGGATGACTCAGAGCGACACTGGATTCCTTTCCTTCTCTATTTTCATGTCGTCAGGCTCTTGACAGAGAAAGTGAGTGAACGGGCATCGCAGCTTGACTGACAGGTCAGTCATTCTAACCAAATCCGTCTACCCCAAAATTACCAATTTGGAAATAGCAATAGCCCTTAGACTTATATACTGCTTCTCAGTCCTTTACAACCCTCTCTGAGTGGTTTACAGAATCAGCATGTCGCCCCCAACAATCTAGGTCCTCATTTCACCGACTTCAAAAGGACGCTGAGTCAACCTTCACCCGGTCAGGATCGAACTGCTGGCAGTTGGCAGAATTCGCCTGCAGTCCTGCATTCTAACCACTGCGCCACGACGGGGCTTTGTGTCTCCTGGGGTTCAAAAGGGCAAACCCTGATGCCCTTAGAGAAGTTGGTTTCTCAACAGTTGCAACACATCTGGATGAACTTCCAGTTTGAGTTCTAGGGAAGCTGCTTCTCTTTCAGACGGCTGGGGTTGGTGACTTTTAATTACTTCTCCAATCTGTCTTTTGAGGAACCGTTTTGTTAATCATCTCAAGCTTCTGTCTGCCAGGCCAATTATGAGAAAAAAAATATTGCCTCAACAGAGTGGGAGTCATCCTGGCCTTCGGTATTGTGTAATTCAATCGGGATTTATAAACATGGAAAGGAATAGAATGGTGTGTGGGAATGGCCTTGAGAGGAGGAAGAACGACAGACAGGACAATAATTAGATAAGAGGCAGCTGAGCCCACAGAAGGAATCGGGGACATGGCAGAAGGAACCCTCTCTAGTTTCTTGAGTGGCGAAGAGACTTCAGATTTGCAAGATTGATGTAAGCTCTTCAAAATAGCCTGGAATACTAGCTCTGTCTTTATTGTAAGGCAATCACGATTTAAATCACTAGTAAAAAGGCTTGATTTAAATCAACTCGATTTAAATCATAATTTTTTAAAGAGCAGCTGTCATCCCTGCTGTGAAATTGTGTGAATGCATCAATGCAGTGCGTGTTATCTCAGCTTGCAGCTTTTGGATTCATTGTAGGGTTTACGTAAATATTGAGCAATATTATTAGAATTAGAATTAGAATATACAGCTCATGCTACACAACTAAGCTCCATTTCATGCAGAATAAACTCAATTATTAATGTACCTTAAATAGAAAACTATCTTTCGATAGGTTTTTTTTATTCCAAAAGCATTTTATTAAAATAAATTGGATTTTAAAAAATCCCATTTAAATTAAAAAATATCTGATTTAAATTTAGAAAAAAAACAATTAAAATTTTTTTAAAAGCCCATTTTTTTTTAAAAAAACATCTTTTTCTATCTACCCTGAACCTTAAGATCTAGAGCAGTCGGCTGAAAGTGTCTTAAAAGTGTATTTTGCAACATCAAACGTGAGTTTAGATCAATTCAAGGATGCCGGGTGCCTAGGAAACCGGATCTAAGGAGGAAATGTCTTAAGGAGGAAAACAAATCTTACAGTTTTCCTCCAAAAAGAAAAAAAAAGAGAAAGATTTGCAAGTGACTTGTGCAATAGTTAATGTGTTATGAATTCTTTGATTTTTTTTCAAAATACATCCTCCCAATGCTGGTAAACCATCTGTCACACGTCCACATTTCAAGATAGTAAATGTTGGTCCCTTTGCCATTTTTGTTTTAAGGAAAACCTTTTTTCAAGCACATTCAAGTGTTTCTTGCCTGCCAAAAGGCTCCAGCTGCAAAGAACACTTTTAAAAACAACTTCACTTGAACCACGAAAGTTGTGCTAAGCTAGAAAGTCAAACCTGAGCAGCCATTGGCCCAAAGCCACCGCACTTCATAAATGCCCGCCAAGTTATCTTGGACCATATCCGGCTGATGAATGATCCCTTCCTTTTCCAGGACATTATGCCAACAAGCTCTTTGTAACAGAAGGGTGAGGGAGAGTTTTTTGGGGGGGGTTTAAAACAGAGGCTTTACAAGATCCCAACTCCAAGTTAGAAAAATTCCACTCAAAACCTAAGAAGCATTTTTTTGTTATTGATGGTGACACAACAGCTGTGTGAAGCCAGGGTTCTTTTCCCCCCTGCTTTGAATCTTAAACCTCACCCGTACTCTCTTTTTGGGAGCAGTTTCTCCACTGGCAGATTATTTTATCACTGATTTGGAAAGGAAAAGTGTTTTGGAGTTCAACAGTTTGGCACCAAATAAGGAGAGTTAATTAGCGTATCTTTCAGAGTATAAGACGCACCTTTCCCCCTCAAAAGAGGCTGAAAATATGGGTGCGTCTTATACGCTGAATACAGCATTTTTCTCCTCCTGAAACGCCGCCCCCTTCACCATAGTTTTTTGCTCATTTCAGCCCCCCCCCCAGTTCCCAGGATCACTCTGCAAGGCTCCTAAAGGCTATTCATGCCCTTTTTGGGGGGACAAAAATGGACCAATTTTCGCAAAAAACAGGGCGTTTTTTGCTCATTTTTGCCCCCATCCAGGAGCACTCTACAAGCCTCCTAAAGGCTATTCATGCCCTTTTTTTGAAAAATAAGGGCCCATTTTTGTGAAAAACCGACCATTTTTGGGAGGTGTGCAGAGTGCAAAACCTTTTTTTAATTTGCCTCTTCAAAACCTTGGTGCGTCTTATACTCCGGTGCATCTTGCACCCTGAAAAATACGGTATTTTGTGTGCTTCCCAGTGAGTTTAGGGACACACCCTATAAATCATGAACAACACACACACTAAAACACAAAGTTCTTCTCCAAATGAGTCCTCCAAATCTTGTTCTTGGCTGCTGTTTGGCTAACAAGTCTCTGAATCTTATTATTGTTGTTGTTTTTGTCAACCCGTAGGTGGCCAAAGTGGAATATGTTAGAAGAAAACCCAAATTAAAGGAAGTTCTGGTGAAGTTAGAAGAGCATATGGAATGCACTTGTACAATTTCAAATTCCAATCCAGATTTTCGAGAAGAAGAAACAGGTATGTTGGAGTAGATTAAGAGACGGAAGCGGATGGTGTTGGATGTGTTTTCTGACATTCCCCAAGTCTCTCGAGCATTAAACGTCTGGAAATGAGAAACATGCTTGTGATAACCACAAAACAATGGAAGATAGTTCATATTGCTTAAATTTTTCCTCCAGCAAAGTCCCAGCAAACAATCTTTCATGAGATTTCACAACTACACACCTTTATCAGGCTTGGAGAGTTGCCAGGCCGATATCTTCCGAACACCACACTGTAGCAGCAATTCCTTGGCAAGAGCAAGGATCTTCACCCTAATGAATTGAACTAATTGTCTCCTGCAAACTCCACTCTCCTCTTTATTTCCTATGGGAGGGGGCATTCACCATCCACCTGTGGCTTTACTCCCAAGTCGATTCTTATTCCTTAGCTGCTCCCTTCTCCTGGCAGCTCTGCGCATGCGCACACTGGGAACAAGCTCCAGCTGTTCTGCTCCACTGATTTCCAACTCCGAAGGCAGCTGATAAATGTTGGATGGCCTTGGCCCTATCTCTGCCTCCAATGCAGAGCCCTCATCAGAGCCTTCCCCAGACTCCAGGACTGGCCCATGTTTCTCCACCACCACCCCATTGTCTGAGTCTGCCACCAGCTCTGCTGGTGGGCCACAATAGGCTAATAAGTCTTGTCCTCAATTCTGGACCTTTTGAGAAGGATTTAGATAAACTAAAATGGACACCAAAAAGGCGGATAGAGATGGGAAAATTAAATCCTTTTCAAGGAAAGATGAAGGAATTAGGGCACAAGAATGTGGAATTTGGGTTTGGTGTTCTCATAATGGTTACCCATAGATTTGAGGGATGGGGAGGAGCTGGTATTTGATTATTTTTTTATATATTGATTGATATCAAAAACAGTGGAGGGTGGGTTGCCTTCTCTTTCTCCTGCCCTTTCTTTTTATTGTTCTGTTACAATTACTAGTATTATTATATCTCATGGGCCTTATAACTTTCATTACAAAGTTTCTGATGAAGCATTAAAATTGACTCCCGATCTTTGGTTTCCACAGTCAAACCCAACGGAGATATATCAGATAAAATAACTTTAAATTCATTTATTTGCATGTCAGGGGGATTAAACTTAACCCCTGGGATGATCTGATATTAACTGCAGATAGCCACAGGGGTTTATTTCATCCCACCCGTGTTTAGGATTACACACCATGAATCTTAGCATGGTGGATATGTCTTCCCTAAAGCTTGTAAGTCTCGTGGTCAATTCTGGATCCCTTGAGAAGGATTTAGGCAAAATTGAATGGGCACGGAAAAAGTCGATAGGGATGGGGAAATTAAACTTTTTCAAGGAAAGACGAAGAAAATGGCATGAGATGGTTTGGATTTGACGTCCTCTCAGTGGTGTCCCATAAAACAGGAGTCTGCATCCATGGCAAATTTAAGCCTGGAGGACTTCAACTCCCAGAATCCTCCAGCCAGCTGGCTGGGGAATTCTGGGAGTTGAAGTCCTCCAGGCTTAAAGTTGCGAAGGTTGGAGACCCCTGTCACAGAAGACCATGATTTGCTTGATGGGGTCCTTGAAGGAGAACATGGAATGCTGGCACTAAGAATCCTCCAAATTCCATCTGGAGGTTAGGAAAATCCTAATAGCAAGAACAGACCAACAGCTACCTCCGTAGAGAGGTAATATCCTGTCCTTTCTAGGATACATTAATTTGATTTTCCACGCTAAGCAAACAGCTAAGGACTTCATTAGCCCCTTTTGTTAAAATGGTTTTGGTCGATGTGTTATTCGGTAAAAACCTTCCATTTGTTGCAACGGTTCTTCTCTGAGAAAAGTTTCTTTTGCTCCTTTGCTTCCATAAATGCATGCCCGTTGTGGCTTATTTGTTAAATATACCAATGCTGCCATTATGTCAACAGGCAGGCGTAGGAAAAAAGGTAAAAAACGACGGAAATGGTTAAAACCCTCCTTAAAATGGAGCCCATAACCAGGTACGAGCCATGTATGGAAACTGCCTTTCAGATCACAACCAATAGGGGGAAAAAAATTGGGGCGATTATTCTTCCCATAATTGATCATTATTTAAGATTTGGGGCCGTTGGCTGTTGCCGAGAGAGATCCAGCAATCAAATGTGATGGGCTGAGCTCAATCTTTTCTCTTCAAAGCTGCAAATGCTCCGTTTGCAGGAGGTTGCTATCCTTTGGTGCTTTAAAAATGATGGAGGCTAATCAATGCTGATACGTAATTATTGTTGATTTCAAAAGATCAGGTTGTTCTTGGGAATTCTACGGATGGGTGTCAATTTTTCTTGGGCTGGTGTTCTGACCGAGGCTTCCCAAGAGCATGAAGCAAATTCCTTGTCCCGACAAAAAACCCTTTTATTAATTGGCTGTGAATTCTGCTCATTCACATCCAGCAAAGTCTTTGAAAGGAGGATTTACAGTCACAGACCTTATCTGGCTTGGAGAGCTGCCAGGCCAATCTCTGCAAAACTTGGCAAGGAGTCTCGGAGAGTCATGAACCAATTAAGGGAACTAATTGTCTCCTGCAAACTCCACTCCCCTTTCGCTCCTCTTTTATTTCCTCTGGGAGGGGCCATTCATCGTCCACCTGTGGCCTTATTCCCAACTCCCTCTCTCCCTCCGAGGCAGAGCCCTCATCCGAGCCTTTTCCAGACTCCAGGACTGGCCCATGTTCCTCCCCAACCTCCTCCTTGTCTGAATCTGCTGCTAGCTCCTCTGGCAGCTGGCGGGCCACAACAGCTGGAAATTTTTTGCAGTGGCTCAATTGCTGGCCTGTGGCTGGCTGCAGGTTTTAAAGTAATTCTTGTAACCTAACTTTTAAAAGAATCTAGGTAGGAAACTGACATGCCACAGAATAAAGCCACAATCTTGGGAAGGTATAATCTTCCATTAGGGCTCCATCCCTAATTCGAAAAATAGAGACGCTTGTGAGTGTTACTCAATGAGGGCCCATTTCCCTAAAATATGGGTGTAATTTTAAATCGGAGTTGTTGACTGTCTCATAGAAGACTCGGTGGGGTACTAGGTAACGTTCTGATCTGGGAACATTTTAGCCTTCATGATGGGAAGTCTTCAAAATTTCAAATCCATCCCACTTCCCTCCTTCTCTGCCTCATCATCTGGAACTCCAACCTTATGATGGTCTTCAGATTTTAATCTGCAGTTCAGGTGAATGAAGCTACCAGCTTTATGAGCATGGAATCTATATATATAAAAGCCAAATACCACTCACTCATCACAAAATCATCAGAACTGTAAAGCCTACCTACCTGAAATTCGGCACGCATGTTCCTCTTGCCTTCTAGGTGCTCACTAAGAAAGGGTTTTTTGAAATGACCAACAGATCATCAGTATTTCTTATACAGTAATATATTAGCATGCGTCAATGCTAAGGAGTTAGACGTTCTACTCCCCCTCCCCACCTGAAAGGAACTCTGTTCCAACGGCTTCGTAGTGAAGCCAAGGTATCCAGCTAGTATATTTATATTTGGAACATGGAAAAAGGGGTGACAGACCCAGAATTGATGGATAGAAATCTCTTTTTTTCTAGAGATTTGAGACCTGCTTGGATATAGAAGGTATTTATATTGGAGGTTGGTGGTCTTTAGCCTGATTTATGATCTCCAGCACATACCATATTTTTGGATTATAAGACGCACCTTTTCCCCTCAAAAAAGAGGCTGAAAATCTGTCTTATACACTGAATACAGCATTTTTCCCACCCGAAACCCCACCCCTTCACCAAAATGGATGTGCATAGTTTGTAGGAAGCTTTTAGAGAGCTCCTGGGGGCTGGGGAGGGAAGAAATGAGCAAACAAGAGCCCATTTTTTGCTCAATTCCCAGCCCCCAGGAGCAGTCTATAAATTTCCTAAAGACTATCCATGCCCCCTTTTTATGAAAAATGGGCCCGTTTTTGTGAAAAACAGGCCATTTTTTTGCTCATCCCCCCACCCCGAGGACTCTGCAAATCCCCTAAGGGATATTCGTGCCTTTTTGGGGGAGAAAAATGGGCCCGTTTTCGCAAAAAACAGGCCATTTTGGGGAGGTTTGCAGAGTGCAATTTTTATTTATTTATTTGCCTCTTCAAAACCTTGGTGCATCTTATACTCCGGTGCGTCTTATACTCCGAAAATACGGTAATGATCGGATTCAATGATTCTTTAATTACAGACGTCTTTTTCTTTCTTTCTTTCTTTTTCTTTTACAGATGTCAGGTGAAAATAAGCTAGAAAAGATTTCTTTCCAGGCCTCGAATGTACAGGGTCTGTTACATTCCCGAACCAACGCTGTATGGTGCTTTCTGGATAAATACTTCACTCATCTTCCTATCCGGGGGGGAAAAACTGGTTTAAAAAGAGAGAGAGAGAGAGAGAGAGAGAGAGAGAGAGAGAGAGAGAGAGAGAGAGAGAGAGAGAGAGAGAGAGAGAAGAGGGGGGAGGGAGAGAGAAACACACAGACACACACACACACACACACACACACACACACACACTCTTCACCAGAACACAAGGGACAAATGTATAGTTGTTTAAATATGACATCGCAGGAAGTATTGTAGCGGTCTGCAAAAAAAATACGACGTTTCCCCATCCATGAAATAGAGAAACGGTGACGTGAATGGAAGGAGAAGAAGAGGAGGAGGAACAACTAACAATATGCGGACAGCAGACTTCCTAAAAAAAACTGTCAATGGTGCTTTTATTTTATTCCCCTCTTGTCCATTTTATTTTTCTCGAGAAATGTGCCTGAGGCCAAGATGGTGACGGACGGATTCAAGATGGCGTTTGGAGGCGGGTGCGCGCGTGCGCACACAAACACACACACCCCACACACACAGACACACAAGACAACGGCACGAACGACAACTATCAAGAGCAGGAATGTATCAAATGCCAGGACGGAATCTAGAGTGGGTTATTTTTATTTTTTATTTTTTTGGCTTGGCGGTGATTTAAAAGTCTATTAAAGAAAAATCCATCTGGGGCGCCTTAAGTGTTTGTTTTTCTTTTGGGTTGTTATTTTTTTTACACACCATCAAGTTATTGAGCTTATCTTTTTATTCTTTTGCCTAGCATTTTATTATCTCTCTCTTTTCTTTTTCTTTTTTTTGGGACTACACTTACCAATAATCCGATATAAAAGACTGGTGTAGCGGCAGTGAAATGGGATCATGGAAGACTATGGCGTTTTTATTTCTCCTAGCGGGGAGGGGGGGGGTGCAGACTAATGAAATGTATTAAAATAAAAATGGTATACCTATGCATAATTTTATAATGTTTCTTGGTTTGTCTACCCTTTTTCTTTTCTCCCCAGCCTCCTCCTTTTCCACAATATATTATTTAAAGCAGGCGTTTAGGTTTTCACCTTCTCCTTCTCCTTCAAAGAGTTACTGAAGAATTAGCAACAGGCTTCATTGGATGGTCTTATGGCCGCCATCTTTTCTCGGAGAGTATACTTGGTGGCTCAGTGGCCAAGACGCTGACCTTGTCGCTCCGAAAGGTCGGCAGTTCAGCGGTTCGAATCCCTTGCGCCGCGTAATGGAGTGAGCTCCCGTGACTTGTCCCAGCTTCTGCCAACCTAGCAGTTTGAAAGCACGTAAAAATGCAAGTAGAAAAATAGGCACCACCTTTTCTCGGAGAGTATACTTGGTGGCTCAGTGGCTAAGACGCTAACCTTGTTGCTCCGAAAGGTCGGCAGTTAAGCGGTTCGAATCCCTCGCGCCGCGTAATGGAGTGAGCTCCCGTGACTTGTCCCAGCTTCTGCCAACCTAGCAGTTCGAAAGCACATAAATAAATGCAAGTAGAAAAATAGGCACCACCTTTGGTGGGAAGGGAACAGCGTTCCGTGCTCCTTCGGGAGTTGAGTCATGCCGGCCACATGACCACGGAGACGTCTTCGGACAGCGCTGGCTCTTTGGCTTTGAAACAAAGATGAGCACCGCCCCCTAGAGTTGGGAATGACTAGCACATACGTGCGAGCTTACCTTTATCTTATAGTCACGCAAGATGGACAATTAAGTTAGGACAATCGGTGGAGCAGCTTGTCTTCAGAAGTTCTGAGAGCTCCAACACTGGATGTTTTTTTTTAAAGAAGAGATTGAAGTGGTATCGAGTTTCCTGCTTGGGCAGGAGGCTGGATTAGATGACCTCCAAGGTCTGCTATTCTGTTATATTCTGTTAACTGGAAGGGACTGTTTGGGGATCACGTACTGTAAAGTCACATTTACTTAAATTTCATAGCTCAAGAGCAAGGCCCAATCACGTGGGGAAGATTATTGGACGAATAATGCTAATTCTTACTCTCTGGAGGACACAAAGATGTGTCTTCAAATGACATGGAGCGCTTGGTTTTCTTGAAGATACAGGATCCTTTTTAAGAACGTTGACAAAAGGCTCGGTGTGGGTTCGCAAGCTTTAGATTATATGCAAGTTAAACCAAACCAAACCACGTATTTGAGTCCTCCACAAATACGATTGTGGAAAGCCAACTCATGTTGCCGATTTCATCTGTTTCCGTGGTGTGAGATGTATACAATTCTTCTTGTTACTCATACTGTATTGATATCGCTGTGGCCCGGAACAACCTTGCTGGAAAACATAAAATTCTTTATTTTTTGGTATTAAACAAAGAGAAAAAAAAATGCTTTATGTGTATTCAAAAAAAATCTAGTGTTTTCTTTTTTGGGTGTGTGCGTGTGGAAAGGTGATATTTGTGTTTTTTTTTTAATCTAAAACCAATGGTTTTCTATACCCAAGAAATCCTGTTTTGTTTTTTCTTGAGCCAGAATATATATATATATATATATTAAAAAAAGTGAACGAGATTGGGATATGCATTTTATGGACCTATTTTTCTAGCGGTGATAGCTTATCTCATTTAAAGTATATTTATTTTCACTAGGAAAAGGAGAAAGATGTTAAGCATGTGTCTTGTACTTCCAAAGGAGAAAAGGGTTGGTTGCCTTTGAGATGGGGATGGATCAGTGGTGGGTTTCAAAAATTTTTGGAAACTACTCTGTGGGTGTGGCCTCCTTTGTGGGAGTGGCTTGCCGGCCATGTGACCTGGTGGGAGTGGCTTGCCGGCCAGGTGTTTTCTCTCTCCCTCTCTCTCTCTCTCTCTCTCTCTCTCTCTCTCTCTCTCTCTCTCTCTCTTTCTCTTTCCTTCCTTTTGTCTCTCTGTCCCTTTTTTCTTTTTTTCTTTCATCTCTCTCTCACTCTTTTTCTTTCTTTCTTTCTTTCTTTCTTTCTTTCTTTCTTTCTTTCTTTCTTTCTTTCTTTCTCTTCCTTCCTTCCTTCCTTCCCCCCCTCTCTCTCTGTCAGTCAGTCTGTCTGTCTGTCTCTCTCTCTCTCTCTGTGGCAATGGTGGGTTTCAAATTTTTTTGGAACCTACTCTGTGGGTGTGGCCTCCTTTGTGGGAGTGGCTTGCCAGCCATGTGACCTGGTGGGAGTGGCTTGCCGGCCAGGTGTTTTTTTCTCTCTCTCTCTCTTTTTCTCTTTCCTTCCTTTTGTCTCTCTGTCCCTTTTTTCTTTTTTTCTTTCATCTCTCTCTCACTCTTTTTCTTTCTTTCTTTCTTTCTTTCTTTCTTTCTTTCTTTCTTTCTTTCTTTCTTTCTTCTTCCTTCCTTCCTTCCTTCCTTCCTTCCTCCCTCCCTCCCTTCCTTCCTCTCTCTCTCTCTGTCTGTCTCTCTCTGTCTCTCTCTCTCTCTCTCTCTCTCTGTGGCAATGGTGGGTTTCAAAATTTTTTGGGAACCTCTTCTGTAGGTGTGTCCTGCTTTCCGGGTCCACTGATGGAACCTCTTCTAACCAGTTCGGTAGATTTGATGAACCGGTTCTACCGAATAGGTGCGAATTGGTAGGAACCCACCTCTGGGATGGATCTTCCTTGGCCTGCTTTCCACCATCGCTGGTCGAGATCCTTCCATCAAAGGACAGAAATGGGATCAAGTCTTAGCTCAGCGCAATGGGCCTTGGAGTTCCTTTCTCGTTGATTTTTGGCTCAGAGAGCTCAAGGTTCAACTTTCCTCTGCAAATATAGGACTCAATAATATTGTTTTACGAGAGCACAGCTGGCCACCTTCTCATTGCCTAGAATAGTCAATGAGAAGCCCGTAGAAACCTCCGACCTTTCCGTTATTGTGAAGGGGGCCATGGAGAACTCAGATATGCAACTATACATGGGAGTTGTGTTTTCCTCTTCCTCTCCTGCTCTTGTGTAAACTTTGTTATTGTTGTGTTGGTTGTACAACATCTTGCCAAACACAGTTCCAAAGAAACTGTCACCATGTCCCACAACCTACCCTGTTCCCCCCAAAATAAGACCTCCCTGGATAATAAACCTCCTGCCAATTACCTCCCTACGACCAATTAGATCCCACAGATTGGGCCTCCTCCGAATGCCATCCGCTAGCCAATGTTGACTGTCAACCACTTGGGCGAGGGCCTTCTCTGTGGCTGCCCCGGCCCTTTGGAACGATCTCCCTGTGGCGATCCAGACCCTCACCACCCTTCAGGCTTTCCGCAAAGCTATTAAGACCTGGCTATTTCGGCAGGCCTGGGGCTGATGAGTTCCCAGCCCCACTCGAATTTGTTGTGACTGTTGTTTATCTTTTTAACTTGTTTTTGTCTCATTTGTTGTTTGTATCCCCCCCCTCATTTTGGTTTGTTCGCCGCCCTGAGTCCCCCGGGAATAGGGCAGCATACAAGTGAAATAAACATTTACAAACATTTACATTTAAGCCCAATCGGACTTTTGAGTGTGTGTGCTAAAATAAGCCATCCCCTTAAAATAAGCCCTCCCTGAAAATATTTCAATACAGCAGCAGCCACGAGATGACCACTCTCACCACCTCCTGCACCTTCACGATTCAAGGTACTAATTATGACCTTTAAAGCGCTCCATGGCTTAGGCCCAGGATACCTGCGAGACCACCTACTGCCTCCCATCGTCCAGTGCAATCCCACAGAGTTGGCCTCCTCAGGATGCCGTCGGCCAGACAGTGTTGACTAGCAGCCCCCAGGGGAGAGCCTTCTCTGTGGGAGCGCCTTCCCTCTGGAATGAGCTGCCCCCCCGGAGCTTCGTATAATCCCCGACCTCCGGTCCTTCCGACGTCCCCTAAAAAGTTGGCTTTTCCAGCAAGCCAGCCTGGCCTGAACAAAACAAAATAAATTATTGATTATTGTTAATTTTAATCGAATTTTAAATGTTATTGTTAATCTTAATTGGGTTTGTTTTTTGGATACTCTATCTAATTTTTTTAAACTTTTGTAATATGTGTCTTTTTTCATGTTGTACGCCGCCCTGAGTCCTTGGGAGACGGGCGGCATATAAATCCAATAAACAAACAAGCGAACCTCAAAAATAATAAGACCTCCCTGGAAATAAGGCCAAGTACTCATTTCGGGTGTCAAAAGAAAATAAGACCCTGTCTTATTTTTGGGGAAACACGGTATGTCTGGATGGAGGGAACTGTACTGCAGATAATGTTTCTGTTTCCAATTTGTGTGTTCAGATGTGGATGTGTTTTTATGACTGACGTTACCTTGATTTTATCCTTGTTCAACAGTGGATTGAGTTGCTGGTTTCGGTTGTTATTTTTTCCCCCTCTCTCAGTGTTAAAATCGATCAAACAAACTCACGTTTTATTAAAGTAAGGGGAATGAAAAGGACGTTTTCCTTTTGATGATGGCTTCGACTTCAAAGTCCCATTCATTCAAAATCTGGAAGTATTGAGAGAGGAAAATATCTGTGGGTGTTTTCCTCTGAGTGTAACTCTCGGTGTTCTGTATGCTCGATGGGAACAAGGGAAAATTGTATAAAGATGAATTTATATATTTATGGATGAAATGGCGATGTTGCTTTGAAGTTGATTTCGCTGCCCTTGAAACATAACAAAACAAAATCTTAACATGCCATGCATTCATTCATTAAAAAAAAAACACACAGGAGGCCAAAGGTTTAAGAAAGTTACCAATTTCTCTCAAGTGGAAATCAGATCGAGATTGCCCATAATTTTATAGTAGTAAAGTCCATTGGTTAGAGAGAGGGGAAGGAAGAAAGGAAGGAAGGGGAGAAAGAAGGAAGGGGAGAAGGAAAGAAGGAAGAAAGAAGGGAAGGAGGGAGAAAGGAAAGCATCCTCTAATCTCTCGTTAGAGAGGATTACTGAACACCAGTGATTCATTCAGAACTGTCTAATTGTAAAAAATAACCAATGGGAAAATCTAGGTAAATCCATATAACAACTTTTCACTGCCTCAGATCAATTACAAATCTGGCTGGACAATATGAAGAACGGTTGCAAGAACTGGGGATGTTTAGTTTCATGAAAAGAAGGACCAGGGGAGACATGATAGCAGTGTCTCGATATCTTAGGGGCTGCCCCAAAGAAGGGGGAGTCAAGCTATTCTCCAAAGCACCTGAGGGCAGGACAAGAAGCAATGGGTGTAAACTAATCAAGGAGAGAAGCAATTAAGAACTAAGGAGAAATTTCCTGACAGTGAGAACGATGAATCAATGGAACAGAAGTTGCCTCCAGAAGTTGTGAATGCCCCAACACTGGAGGTTTCAAAGAAGATGTTGGAGAAACATTTGTCTGAAGTGGCGTAGGGTTTCCTGCCTAGGCAGGGGGTTGGACTAGAAGACCTCCAAGGTCCCTTCCAACTCTGTTATTCCAAATGTTCTAATTCTGGGAGTTGAAGTCCACACATCTTAAATGTCTATGGAGATCCTCAATCATCCAGGTCAGGATTGTCCCAATGTTGGGCCTGGAATTCCTTGGGGTTTTTTTTCCCTTTGAATTTCTGAAGAAGCTTCTTGGATGAGAAGGGAAACATTACCAAAGGAATAAAAACAAGGAAGTCCAGTCACCTATTGGGAAAACGCCTTGGGACACACATCTTAAAGCTATCAAGGTTGAGAAACTCTGGTTCTACATAAGGCACCTTTGGCTGCCCCCTTACCTCCCCCAAGAAAAACCAGGGTAGCTTTTTAGCTGAAGAACCAGTGGTGAAATTCAAATTTGTTTACTACCAGTTCTTGGGTGTGTGTGTGGCTTGGTGGGAGTGGCTTGGTGGGAGTGGCAGGGGAAGGATACTGCAAAATCTCCACTCCCACCACACTCCAGGGAAAGGATATTGCAAAATCCCCATTCCCACCCCACTCCAGGGGAAGGATACTGCAAAATCTCCATTCCCTCCCCATTCCAGGGGAAGGATACTGCAAAATCTCCATTCCCACCCCACTCCAGGGGAAGGATACTGCAAAATCTCCATTCCCTCCCCATTCCAGGGGAAGGATACTGCAAAATCTCCATTCCCACCCCACTCCAGGGGAAGGATACTGCAAAATCTCCATTCCCTCCCCATTCCAGGGGAAGGATACTGCAAAATCTCCATTCCCACCCCACTCCAGGGGAAGGATACTGCAAAATCTCCACTCCCTCCCCACTCCAGGGGAAGGATACTGCAAAATCTCCATTCCCTCCCCACTCCGGGGGAAGGATACTGCAAAATCTCCATTCCCTCCCCACTCCAGGGGAAGGATACTGCAAAATCTCCATTCCCTCCCCACTCCGGGGGAAGGATACTGCAAAATCTCCATTCCCTCCCCACTCCAGGGGAAGGATACTGCAAAATCTCCACTCCCTCCCCACTCCAGGGGAAGGATACTGCAAAATCTCCACTCCCACCACACTCCAGGAGAAGGATACTGCAAAATCTCCACTCCCTCCCCACTCCAGGGGAAGGATACTGCAAAATCTCCATTCCCTCCCCACTCCGGGGGAAGGATACTGCAAAATCTCCACTCCCTCCCCACTCCAGGGGAAGGATACTGCAAAATCTCCACTCCCACCACACTCCAGGAGAAGGATACTGCAAAATCTCCACTCCCTCCCCACTCCAGGGGAAGGATACTGCAAAATCTCCACTCCCACCACACTCCAGGGGAAGGATACTGCAAAATCTCCACTCCCTCCCCACTCCAGGGGAAGGATACTGCAAAATCTCCATTCCCACCCCACTCCAGGGGAAGGATACTGCAAAATCTCCATTCCCTCCCCAATCTGGGGCCAGCCAGAGGTGGCATTTGCTGGTTGTCCGAACGATTCAAAATTTCCACTACCGGTTCTCCGAACTACTCAAAATTTCCGCTACCGGTTCTCCAGAACCTGTCAGAACCTACTAGATTTCACCCCTGCGAAGAACCCAACTCAAAACACTGAATGGAACGAAACCTATGCCCTCTTTAGCTCAAGGACAATTTCCTCGATAAAATAAACTGGAGACTTTTTGTTATCGGTCCTTTCGTCCAATTAGCCAGGAGACCAATCTTGCCTATTGCTTTGATTGGTTTTTCCGGGCTGGAACGAATGTCTATCCTTGTGCATCTGGCATGGTTTGTGTGAAATAAGAATTCAGTTCCCAGGAGCACGGCTGGGCCAGGCCCGGAGGTTTCATATTACGATGCATTCTACAAATTTTGGCCAGCTCCGCGCTTCTTGATAATTTCACGCAATGCTCAGGGGATTGAAGGGATTCGTGCGTTCGGCGATAGAGAGATTCTCACAGTGAGGATCGTTGCCTGGGAGCCTTTCCTCCTTCTCTTGCCCTCTTGCCCTCAACCCCCCCCCCCCAAAAAAAAAATTGGGATGGGCAGCATTTGGCTTTCTCATTGGGATGC
>NW_028261394.1:5765913-5838413 GCF_051295495.1 Thamnophis sirtalis
ACATCATTCAAAGTCATTGTTGGCTTCATAAGTTCTATTCCCCCCTCCTTGAAATAAAGGAACACCAAAGGAACCAACCTCTTCCATACTCAAGACACTGTGTTGTTGTTATTAGTTGCGAAGTCATGTCTGATCCATCACAACCCCATGGACAATGTTCCTCCAGGCCTTCCTGTTCTCTACCGTCCTCTGGAGTCCATTGAAGCTCCCGCCGACTGCTTTGGTGACTCCATCCAGCCACCTGATTCTCTGCTGTCCCCTTCTTCTTCTTTTGCCCTCCATCATGAGGCTCTTCTCCAGGGAGTCCTTCCTTCTCCTTAGGTGGCCAAAGAATTCAAGTTTTGTCTTCAGGATCTGGCCTTCTAAAGAGCAGTCAGGGGTGATCTCCTCTAGGACTGACCAGTTGGATGGCCCTGCAGCCCAACGGACTCGCAGGAGTCTTCTGCAGCACTGCACTCCTCGGAAAATCATGTATTTTAAGAAGAAACTTGGTTGATACCTAGGATGCTGGCAGCAATCCGTATCAACCATTAGCACCAGTCAATGGTATTTGTGACACATCTTTAAATGTTCAGTTGACTGAGTTTCGAATGGAGGAGAAGGGGGAAGGGGGAGGAGGAGGAGGAGGAGGAGGAGGAGGAGGAGAAGAAGAAGAAGAAGAAGAAGAAGAAGAAGAAGAAGAAGAAGAAGAAGAAGAAGAAGAAGAAGAAGAAGAAGAAGAAGAAACTTGGTTGATCCCTAGGATTCTGGAAGCAACCCGTATCAACCATTAGCACCAGTCAATGGTATTTGTGACAGATCTTTAAATGTTCAGTTGACTGAGTTTTGAATGGAGGAGAAGTGGGGAGGAGGAGGAGGAGGAGGAGGAGGAGAAGAAGAAGAAGAAGAAGAAGAAGAAGAAGAGGAGGAGGAGGAGGAGGAGGAGGAGGAGGAGGAGGAGGCGGAGGAGGAAGAAGAAACTTGGTTGATATCTAGGATGCTGGCAGCAACCCATATCAACCATTAGCACCAGTCAATGGTATTTGTGACACATCTTTAAATGTTCAGTTGACTGAGTTTCGAATGGAGGAGAAGGGGGAAGGGGGAGGAGGAGGAGGAGGAGGAGGAGGAGGAGGAGGAGGAGGAGGAGGAGAAGAAGAAGAAGAAGAAGAAGAAGAAGAAGAAGAAGAAGAAGAAGAAGAAGAAGAAGAGAAGAAGAAGAAACTTGGTTGACACCTAGGATTCTGGAAGCAACCCGTATCAACCATTAGCACCAGTCAATGGTATTTGTGACACATCTTTAAATGTTCAGTTGACTGAGCTTCATGTTTAATGAATAAAGTATATAATAATAATAACAACAACAGAATAAGAAAAGACTTGGAAGGGATCTCAAAGGTCTTTTAGTCCAATCCCCTGCTCAAGCAGGAAACAGCATATACCATTTCAAACCAATGGTTGTCCAATCTCTTCTTAAAACCTTAAAGTGTTGGAGCATTCACAACTTCTGGACGCAACTTGTTCCATTGATTAATTGTTCAAATTGTCAAGAAATAACTTCACAGTTCTAAGCTGCTTCTCTCCTTGATTAGCTTCCATTTCCTGACCGTAAGAACAATTCATCCCTGGAACGGCTTAGCTCCAGAAGGTGTGGGTGCTCCATCACTGGAGGTTTCCAGGGGGGGGGGGAAATGGACCGGGCAACCATTTGTGTGAAGTAACACAGGATTGAGCAGGAGGTTGGACTAGAAGAAGTTCAAAGTTCAAAGTTTAATGAATTTATCCTAGGTATCAACCAAGTTTCTACTTCTACTTCTACTTCTACTTCTACTTCTACTTCTACTTCTACTTCTACTTCTACTTCTACTTCTACTTCTACTTCTACTTCTACTACTACTACTACTACTTCTACTTCTACTTCTACTTCTACTACTACTACTACTACTTCTACTTCTACTTCTTCTTCTTCTTCTTCTTCTTCTTCTTCTTCTTCTTCTTCTTCTTCTTCTTCTTCTTCTTCTTCTTCTTCTTCTTCTTCTTCTTCTTCTTCTTCTTCTTCTTCTTCCAATCCCGAAGGACTCCAGGCAGCTTACATAAAAAACAACACTAAAAGAATACAAAAATTTAAAATAGAGAGAAAGAGCAGGTTAAAAAAAACACATCATACACTCAATCTTAATGGGGGCTGGACCTCATTCATGAGGTCAACAGCCCCAGGCCTGCCGGAACAGCCAGGTCTTGGTAGACTTTCGGAAGGCCGAGAGAGTGGGGAGGGTCCGGATCTCAGGGGGTAGATCGTTCCATAGGGCCGGGGCAGCTACAGAGAAGGCCCTCCCCCGAGGAGCCACCAGACGACATTGTCTAGTTGACGGCACCTGGAGAAGGCCCATCCTGTGTGATCTTATTGGACGCTGGGAGGTATGTGGCAAAAGACGGTCTCGTAGATATCCAGGTCCTAAGCCATGTAGGGCTTTAAAGGTGATAACCAGCACCTTGAAGCGTGATCGGAGACCAATAGGGAGCCAGTGCAGCTCACGGAGGATAGGTGTAACATGGGTGTATCTCGGTACCTCCAAGGTCCCTTCCAGCTCTGACATTCTGTCATCCTTTGCCTCTTCCCCAGCTAGCAGTGAGACAATAAATCTGCAGAGACGGAAAAGCAAGGACCTCTTTGTAGAGTCATGGTTTTTTTCCCCCATTTGTTTGTTTTGCTCCAGCGGGTCAGCCTTGGCAAGGCGCTGCAGCGAGGACGTAAATGGAAGAGTCTTCCCGGTTCCTTAGCAACAAGTTGCCAGTCTTTGCACAACTTGGTTAAATACACAGAGGGCCAGTCGCCTTTCGAGTATCGGTGGCAGCAATTTCTTCACCTAGGTTGGCTTCCCATGTTCTCTCCCTCTTCCTGGCTCCTTTCTCAGGGGACTGGAGGCTAAAACATACAAAGAACGGTTGCAGGAACTGGGGATGGCTAGTTTAATGAGAAGAAGGACCAGGGGGGTGACATGATAGCAGTCTTCCGATATCTCAGGGGCTGCCCCAATGAAGAGGGGCTCAAGCTGTTCTCCAAAGCAACAAGCCAACGATCCAGGAGGAATATGGTTGCAGGCCTGACATCCAATAATGGAGCTACACCTTCTGGAGGCAACCAGTTCCACTGGTTATGACTGTTTGGGCAGGTGGTTTCTCTGTAGACCTCCTTGAACATAGCACATTCAGTGAGTGTGTGTGTGTGTGTGTGTGTGTGTGTGTCAACGTGTCAACCACTGTTTTGCTGCTTGTTTTTCAGCTGCCATTGAAACGGTGAGGGGGGCAGTGGTGGGTTTCAAAAAAATTTCGAACCTACTCTGTGGGTGTGGCTTCCTTTGTGGGAGTGGCTTGCTGGCCATGTGACCTGGTGGGAGTGGCTTGCCGGCCATGTGTTTGTTTTCTTTCTTTCTTCCTTTCTTCCTTTCTTTCTTTCTTTCTTTCTTTCTTTCTTTCTTTCTTTCTTTCTTTCTCTCTCTCTCTCTTTCTTTCTCTCTCTCTCTCTCTTTCCTTCCTTTTGTCTCTCTGTCCCTTTTTCCTTTTTTTCTTTCATCTCTCTCTCTCACTTTTTATTTCTTTTTTCTTTTTTTCTTTATAGCAATAGCAATAGCAGTTAGACTTATATACCGCTTCATAGGGCTTTCAGCCCTCTCTAAGCGGTTTACAGAGTCAGCATATCGCCCCACAGTCTGGGTCCTCATTTCACCCACCTTGGAAGGATGGAAGGCTGAGTCAACCCTGAGCCGGTGAGATTTGAACAGCCGAACTGCAGAACTGCAGTCAGCTGAAGTAGCCTGCAGTGCTGCATTTAACCACTGCGCCACCTCGGCTCTTATATTTCTTTCTTTCTTTCTTCCTTTCTCTTTTTCTTTCTCTCCCTGTGTGAGTCTCTCTCTCTCTCTCTCTCTCTCTCTCTCTCTCCCTCCCTCCCTCCCTCCCCCCCCCTCTCTCTCTGTCAGTGGTGGATTTCAACATTTTTTGGAACCTCTTCTGTAGGTGTGGCCTGCTTTCTGGTGGAACCTCTTCTAACCGGTTCAGTAGATTTGACGAACCGGTTCTACCGAACTGGTGCAAACTGGTAGGAACCCACCTCTGGAGGGGGGGGCATGGTAAATGGGTGAGGGAAGTATTCTGTGCAGGAGAGACTGTAATAAGGGAGTTGTTCTCACCATCTACTGCGCAGTGTGGCAGAGAGAGGGGTTACCGCCAGGGCCAACTGTCCGGCATACCAACCTGATGATGATTTTTGAAGATGTTTCCCGCATGACACCTGTGGGGTGTTTGGATTGGACTATGGGATGGGGTTACCAAGAGGAGGGCAATGGGTCACATATTGATATCTATGATTACGCACACTTTCGGCTTCAGATCCTGCTTTGCCTAGCTACTATCCACTCATGACCAGTAAAAGTACTCTTAATTCTGCAAAATGGAGTTGAGTGGTTTCTTTCTTGGTTGCTGAGCGAAGCAGCCCTGACAGTGTGTATGCGCGTTATCCTTGGAAAGTCAAGAGAAGCCATGGACTGACTTCCAAGCAAGTTCGCTGCCTCCAGGATCTAGCAAAACCATCTCCCCACAGAGGCCTCTCCTATCTTATCCCCTTCCCTCCCACAGGCTAACTCCTTAGCATCAGAGCATTTTTCAGGTGGGAAGGGGGAGTAAAATGTCTAAACTCCCAGCCTGCAGGCTGGATGAGTCACATGCTGGCAACCCCCACCCCCACCCAAATGGCAGTTGGAACAGAGTTCTTTTCAGCTGGGGAGGGGGAGTAGAACATCTAACTCCTCAGCAACAGAACGTCTTAATAATACTATAAGAAATACTAATGATCTGATGGTCATTTTGAAAAAGGCTTTCTTAGCAAGCACCTAGAAGCCAAGAGGAACATATGTGCCAATTTTCAAGTTTATAGGCTTTACGGTTATGGAGATTTCATGATGATGCATGAGTGGTATTTTGCTTTTATATATATACATTACAACACAATCTTAGAGGTACTAAGATAACCAGCCTAGACATAAGGAGAAATAATCAACTGATGGAACAGTTTATCTTCAGGAGCTTCACCACTGGAAGCTTTCAGGAAGAGACTGGAATAACAGAGCAGAGAATAGAATAGAATAACAGAGTTGGAAGGGACCTTGGAGGTCTTCTAGTCCAACCCCCTGCCTAGGCAGGATACCCTACACCACTTCAGACAAGTGGTTTCGGCTTCAGATCTTGCTTTGCCTAGCTACTATCCACTCATGACCAGGAAAAGTACTCTTAATTCTGCAAAATGGAGTTGAGTGGTTTCTTTCTTGGTTACTGAGCGAAGCAGCCCTGACAGTGTGTATGTGCGTTATCCTTGGAAAGTCAAGAGAAGCCATGGACTGACTTCCAAGCAAGTTCTCTGCCTCCAGGATCGAGCAAAACCATCTCCTCCCAGGGTGGAAGGGAAAACAAAAGGCATTCCATTCCATTCGGTGCAGGCAGGCTGTTATTTCCGATAATCTATCTCATCATGGTTGCCTGGAGGCAAGGATTTTTGCAGTGTTTATGTTTTGTTTTGGAAAATAAAAGAGTTTTATGATCCTCACCCGGCTCATAATGCTCTCCTTATTACTCCGCAGCCCTTGATGATAATTTGCAGCTCACACACCCATCCAGGCTTATCTCCCTGCCGATGTCAGCATTTCATTCCATCAGGTCTTCCACACCCTGTCCATCCCTGGCCCTTCTCAGCATATTTGTGCCAGACCTGGAGATAGAGGGGTTTTCTTTCCCCCTTCCTTTAAATTATATCAGCACAACTAAACATTCCCATGGCAACATGTTTTTTTTGTTTTTCTAAAGGATTTTGGCATATTGGGGGATTATGATTTGGAGGGAAGGGAGGAAAAAAGGGAGAAATAGAGAGAGAGAGAGGGGGGGGGGAATGTAGGAAAGAAAAGAGGAAGGAGATGGAAATGAGAGAGGAAGGAAAGAAGGGAGAAAGGAAGTAAAAAAGGAAGGAAGGAGACAAGTGGAGAGAAATGGAAGGGGATAGAAGAAGGAAGGAAGGAAAGGAGGGATGGAGGGAGAGAGGGAGGAAAGTAGGAGAGAAAAGAGGAAGGAGATGGAAATGAGAAAGGAAAGAAGGGAGAAAGGAAGTAAAGAAAGAAGGAAGGAGACAAGTGGAGAGAAATGGAAGGGGATAGAAGAAGGAAGGAAAGAGGAGGCAGGGAGAGAGGGAGGAAAGTAGGAAAGAAAAGCAGAATGAGATGGAAATGAGAGAAAGTAAAGAAGGGAGAAAGGAAGGAGACAAGTGGAGAGAAATGGAAAGGAATGAAGAAGGAATGAAGGAAAGGAGGGAGGGAGGAAAGTAGGAAAGAAAAGAGGAAGGATATGGAAATGAGAAAGGAAAGAAGGGAGAAAGGAAGTAAAGAAAGAAGGGAGAATGAAGAGAACTGGAAGGGGATAGAAGAAGGAAGGAAGGGAAGGAGGGATGGAGGGAGAGAGAGATGAAAGTCAGAAAGAAAAGAGGAAGGAGATGGAAATGAGAGAGAAAGTAAAGAAGGGAGAAAGGAAGTAAAGAAGGAAGGAAGGAGACAAGTGGAGAGAAATAGAAGGGAATAGAAGAAGGAAGGAAGGAAAGGAGGGAGGGAGGAAAGTAAGAAAGAATAGAGGAAGGAGATGGAAATGAGAAAGGAAAGAAGGGAGAAAGGAAGTAAAGAAAGAAGGAAGGAGAATGAAGACAACTGGAAGGGGATAGAAGAAGGAAGGAAGGGAATGAGGGATGGAGGGAGAGAGAGAGGAAAGCCAGAAAGAAAAGAGGAAGGAGATGGAAATGGGAGAGAAAAGAAAGAAGGGAGAAAGGAAGTAAAGAAAGAAAGAAGAAATCAGTGGAGAGAAATGGAAGAGGTTAGAAGAAGGAAGGGAAGGAGGGAGGAAATGAGTTGAAATGAAAGAGGGAAAGAAGGAAAGAAAGGGGACGAAATGAGAGAGGGAAGAAAGGAAGGAAGGAAAGAAAGAAAAAAAGGAAACGTAGCAATAAAGCTAATTCAACCATCAGTCTAGCTGCTAGAAATAAATCTACCCATTGATTGCACAGACACACTGCCGTTGTCCCCTTGTGCCCACATCCCAAAATTGTGTTTGTCGTGCGCTTGATTAGCAGCCAAGCCACTCGAGTGAAGAGGCACATTGTTTACCGAAGAGCCACTATTGAGTTTCACACAATCTGCTCCCTTGGATGTCGGGGGTCCTCCACATCAGCCGTCGCCTGTCGGTCACCTGAAAGCCACTTGGCTGCTCAGGGACCTTGTCTTGAGTGTTGCTGCTGTCACGTTGAAGGGCCCTGTGACTTCCGAGCATGTCTGTGTGTCTGTGTGTGTGTGTGTCTGTGTGTGCAAGCAAGAGAGAGAGTTTTGAGGAGAGCAACCAAGCTCCAGGCGACTCACCTGTTTTTTGGGGGATCAAAACCTCTCGGTGTTTCGGTACCATGAAGAATATGCTGGACCTCATGTTCTCTGGAGAATATTATATTATACTAGCTGAATACCTGTGCTCTGCTATGAAACTATGTGGTCGGGCTTGATACATCAACACTTACAGCTTGAAAATAAATGAGTAGTTGCAGTCGGCCTCTCCTCTCCCCTTCTCTCCCTCAGGCTTGCCCCACAGAGGCCTCTCCTATCCCTCCCACTGTCTAACTTCTTAGCATCAGAGCATTTTTCAGGTGGGGAGAGGGAGTAAAATGTCTAAACTCCCAGCCTGCAGGCTGGATGAGTCACATGCTGGCCACCCCCACCCAAATGGCAGTTGGAACAGAGTTCTTTTCAGTTGGGGAGGGGGAGTAGAACATCTAACTCCTTAACATCAGAACGTCTTAATAATACTATAAGAAATACTAATGATCTGATGGTCATTTTGAAAAATGTTTTCTTAGCAAGCACCTATAAGCCAAGTGGAACATATGTGCCAATTTTCAAGTTTATAGGCTTTAAGGTTATGGAGATTTCGTGATGATGCATGAGTGGTATTTTGCTTTTATATATATATACATTACAACGCAATCTTAGAGGTACTAAGATAACCAGCCTAGACATAAGGAGAAATAATCAACTGATGGAACAGTTTGTCTTCAGGAGCTTCACCACTGGAAGCTTTCAGGAAGAGACTGGAATAAGAGAACAGAGGATAGAATAGAATAACAGAGTTGAAAGGGACCTTGGAGGTCTTCTAGTCCAACCCCCTGTCTAGGCAGGATACCCTACACCACTTCAGACAAGTGGTTATCCAACATCATTTAAAAAACTTCCAGTGTTGGGGCATTCACAACTTCTGGAGGCAAGTTGTTCCACTGATTAATTGGTCTCACTGTCAGGAAACTTCTCCTCGGTTCTATGTTGCTTGTCTTCTTGATTAGTTTCCACCCATTGCTTCTTGTCCTACCCTCAGATGTTTTGGAGAATAACTTAACTCCCTCTTCTTTGGGGCAGCCCCTGAGATATTGGAAGACTGCTATCATGTCTCCCCTAGTCCTTCTTTTCATTAAAAGAAGGATGCATTATTCCAGGTGTGGTCTTACTAAAGCAGTCTCTAAATTCTAAAGTACTCACACCAAAATGAATACTACACAGTTTGCAGTCACTGGCTAAGAACACACAGCTACCCTTTCCCCCCCCCTCCAAATTAGTGCATGCAAAGATGACTTTTCCCCTCCAGGATGGACAAATTAAAATAATCAAAATCCCAGACTCAACTTTTTTTTTTTTTTTTGAAGGAAAGGTTACTGTAGGGAATTTACAGATTTCTCCAAAATGCCAAAGCAAACATTGCAATATCAAAGGTTAGGCTCAGGGAGGAGGGAAATGGAGATTTCTCTGAGGACCGGCTCATGGCATATTTCATATTTGTTATTGCTGTTTGAGGGAGGGCTGAAGACTGCGGAGGGGGGGTTCTGTATGTGCATTTGGTTTTTTAAATCAAAAACTGTCTAAGGATTGCCTTGGGCTGGGACTGGTTTGGCCTGTGTGGTCTGGAGTGTTGTGTCCTGCCAGTGGTCAGTGGAGCTGGTGGCAGATTCGGACAGTGAGGAGGTTGGGGAGGAACCTGGGCCAGTCGTGGAGTCTGGGGAAGGCTCCGATGAGGGCTCTGTGTCGGAGGCAGAGAGGGGGCCAGAGCCGTCTGACAGTTATCAGCTGCCTTCAGAGTCAGACATCAGTGAGGCAGAAGAACAGCTGGAGCCTATTCCCAGTGTGCGCATCCACAGAGCTGCCAGATTAAGGGAACAGCTAAAGAACAAGGGTTGACTTGGGAGTAAGGCCACAGGTGGACAGTGAATGGCCCCTCCCAGAGGGAATAAAAGAGGAGCGAAAGGGGAGTGGAGTTTGCAGGAGACAAATTAGTTCGCTTAATTGGTTCGTGACTCTCCGAGACTCCTTGCCAACTTTTGCAGAGATCGGCCTGGCATCTCTCCAAGCCAGATAAGGTCTGTGACTGTAAATCCTCCCTTGAAAGACTTTGCTGGATGTGAACTCCGAATGATTGTGGAACGAATGGCTGTAGGCCAAGGGCTGCCTGTGTTTTGCAACGTTACCTCTTGGTCTTATTTGAACAGAACAGAGTTGGAAGAGACCCTGTCGGTCATCTAGTCCAACCCCCTGCCCAAGCAGGAGATCCTACACCATTTCTGACAGATGACAGTCCAGTCTCCTCTTGAAAGCTTCCAGAGATGAAGCTCCCACAACGTCCGAAGGCAACTTCTGCTCCATGGCTTGATTGCTCTCTCTGTCAGGAAATTCCTCCTTATTTCCAAGTTGAATCTCTCCTTGATCAGTTTCCATCCATTGTTTCTTGTCTGGCCTTGGAAAATAGCTTGATCCCTTCCTCACTGCGGCAGCCCCTCAAGTATTGGAACACTGCTATTATGTCTCCCCCCCCTTTTTAAAAGAGACTTCTGGCTAATGTGGGGATGCGAACGAGGCATGCTTGGAAACCTATCCCAAAAGGGAGCTATGACAGCCGTCTCGAGCCAAGGAAGGTTTTAAAAGAAGACAGAGAGCTTGGAAACTGGCTGAGAATGGAGAGAAATGGCGCAGGACACCGGTGCTCTTGACGCGGTGTGGATTTATTTCCACCCAGCTCTTGCCGAGAGGGCGGTGGGAAGCAGGAACACTCAGCAGGGAAGAATCTCGGGCCAGCCGACCCTTCCTCTTTCCAAAACTCATTTCTCATGAAGCGAAAAGCGAGTGACATTTGAAAAGGGTAACCGTCCGGCGAAGTCTGGCCTCATTGAAGACGACAGCAGCGTCATTCCACATCAGCTCCGATGAATTTTTGGGCTCTTCAGAGAAAAAGGTCAGTGGCTTCCATTGGTAAACAAGCTTGATTTGAAAAGCAGGAGGAAGCTCTCCCAGATACCCGCTGAGAAGAACCACACCACGCCTTTGCCTCTTGCTGTCAGGCCCTCTGTTTTGTGATTAAACACCACCTTTCTGGGTTCCCCCACCCCAGAATTTGCAACAGCATCACTCGGAGGAATGAATGAGATGGGCGTTGCCATTTTAAGCTTCCACTGGGTTTTGCCTCCATAACATACTGGGGAATCCTGGACAGAAAGATCCCATTGATTAGATTAACAGAGTTGGAAGGGATCTTGTAGGTCATCTAGTCCAACTCTCCTGCCCCAGCGGGAGACCCGACACCATTTCTGACTGATGGCAGTCCAGTCTCTTCTTGAAAGCTTCCAGTGATGAAGCTCCCACAACGTCTGAAGGCAACTTCTGTTCCATGGGTTGATTGCTCTCACTGTCCTTATTTCTAGGTTGAATCTCTTCTTGATCAATTTCTATCCATTGTTCCTTGTCTGGCCTTCGCGTGCAGAGGCAGTATTCAGTGGGTTCTGACCAGTTCTGGAGAATCGGTAGTGGAAACTTTGAGTAGTTCGGAGAACCGGCAAATACCACCTCTGGCTGGCCTCGCCCCCCAGCTATTCTCTGCCTCCCGAGTCCCAGCTGATCGGGAGGGAATGGGGATTTCGCAGTAACCTTTCCCCCAGGAGTGGGGAGGGAATGGGGATTTCGCAGTATCCTTTCCCTGCCACGCCCACAAAGCCACGCCCACAAAGCCACATCACTACCACACAGCCATGCCCACAGGACCGGTACTGAAAATTTTTGAATCCTTCGCGTGCAGAGGCAGTATTCAGTGGGTTCTGACCAGTTCTGGAGAATCGGTAGTGGAAACTTTGAGTAGTTCGGAGAACCGGCAAATACCACCTCTGGCTGGCCTCGCCCCCCAGCTATTCTCTGCCTCCCAAGTCCCAGCTGATCAGGAGGGAATGGGGATTTCGCAGTAACCTTTCCCCCAGGAGTGGGGAGGGAATGGGGATTTCGCAGTATCCTTTCCCTGCCACGGCCACAGAGCCACGCCCACAAAGCCACATCACTACCACACAGCAACGCCCACAGGACCGGTACTGAAAATTTTTGAATCCCATCACTGGTAGAACATGGTCTACAAATTATGTAGGCCTGGAGGGAAGTGCTTGCAATATGACCACAACCGAGCATCCATTCGTGAGCAAGACAGTCGTTAAGCGAGCTTCGTCCCATTTTACAACTTTTCTTGTCACCGCTGTCCAGGGAATAACTCACTAAACCAACTGTTATTATCAATACAAAATCTAAAACCAATGGTATTCCAACCTTGGCAACTTGAAGACGTGTGGACTTCAACTCCCAGAATTCCCCAGCCAGCTGGCTGGGGAATTCTGGGAGTTGAAGTCCACACATCTTCAAGTTGCCAAGGTTGGATATCCTTGTCTTAAAACGCTTTCTGGAATCAAGCAGCTCCTTTCCCCACCCCCCTCCAGAATTCCATTCCATCTCCACTATTTTCCTTCACTCGCAAACATGCCAGCTTCCCCTCCAACCTTGGAAGAAAATAAAAGCGAGATAAAAATAACTTCCCATTTTTCAACCACATTACCATATAAGGCCCTTGAAGGGTTTTGAAGATTTCTTTCGGGTTCTCTCTCTCCCCCCCCCCCACCAGTTCAAATGAGATGACTTAAGGAGCCACATCCTCCCACATTGATAAATAGATGATGGTGGTCAGTTGGTCTATAAATAATAAGCTTGGTTATTATTGATGCACATGTTATCCTTAAAAAACTTCAGCTAGAAGAGAGCAAAGGACATTGCAGATATTGGAAGAACCATAAAAGGACAGTCCAAAGATAAGAAGCCATGGTAGACTTTCTACCCTTAATTACAGTAACAGATTGTTAAGCGAAGGCTTTGGAGTTTAACTTTGCAGTTGATTAACCTGATATAGGTTTGGGGAAGGCTCTGAGGAGGGCTCTGTGTCGGAGGCAGAGAGGGGGCCAGAGCCGTATGCCAGTCATCAGCTGCCTTCGGAGTCAGACAGCAGTGAGGCAGAAGAACAGCTGGAGCCCGTTCCCAGTGTGCGCATGCGCAGAGTTGCCAGACGAAAGGAACAGCTAAAGAACAGGGGCCGACTTGGGAGTAAGGCCACAGGTGGACAGTGAATGGCCCCTCCCAGAGGAAATACAAGAGGAGCGAAAGGGGAGTGGAGTTTGCAGGAGACCATTCGTTCATTGGTTCATAACTCTCCGAGGCTCCTTGCCAAGTTCTGCAGAGATCGTCCTGGCAGCTCTCCAAGCCAGATAAGGTCTGTGACCGTAAATCCTCCCTCGAAAGACTTTGCTGGATGTGAATGAGCAGAATTCACAGACAATTAATAAAAGGGTTTTCTTTTTGGAAGAGTTTGCTTCGTGCTCTTGGGAAGCCTCGGTCAGAACAACAACAGGGGTGTCAAACTCCACGCCCGGGGCCCAGATCCGGCCCACAGGGCGCTTTACTACCTGGTAGTAAATCAATTTAAATCAAGATGATATTGAAGGAGCCATGCTTGGCAATGACTGAGTTTTAACTGCAAGACTCCAGAGAGGCTAACTAGGACTTTCCCCCTCCTGCTACCTTAGTTATAACAGGTGCTGCCTCCTTCCTGTCCCCCCCACCGCTTTTATTTTCTGGAGGACAAAATGAGATGTCCATCACCATGAAATTGCTACCTGCAGATATAATTTTGTTGGGGTTTTATTTTTTTTGCACCGCAGCAGAAAATAATCAGACAGATGCAATCCATTTTCACACCGTTCAATGTAAGCGCACATTTCTTGTGGCTGGGCAAACTTTGAGGATCCTAATGCAGTTTGGGGGTGTGTGGGGTGTGTGGGGGAAACCAGGCAGCTTAAAAAAATATATCCATTTTCCATGGGCTTCGAGCCGAGCCCATTCACGTACGCGGACTGAATTGAGACACAACTATCTCCTGGCTGGGGAGAAAATGTAGCCGAAGAAAAAGCTATTAAGTAAAATGTCAACCTCGGAGCAGAAGAAAGTTATTTTTCTCGCTCTTTCCATTCCATCCCCCTCTCTTTTCTTGGGGGGGGGGGGGTTTAATCGGAAAGAAAATATACATAATTATCAATTTCAAGCCTTAGCAGGATGGGATTTTAGTGGGAATTCCCAATTATAACATAGTCCAATTTCCTTGGCTAAATTTTGGGATTGCGGCATTGATCATCTAGAGTCCTTTGGAACATTTATTTAGCTCTTTAGGTAAAGGTAAAGTTTCCCTTTGCACATATGTGCTAGTCGTTCCCAGCTCTAGGGGGCGGTGCTCATCCCCGTTTCAAAGCTGAAGAGCCAGTGCTGTCCAAAGACGTCTCTGTGGTCATGTGGCCGGCATGACTCAATGCCAATGGCGCACGGAACACTGTTACCTTCCCACCAAAGGTGGTCCCTATTTTTTCTACTTGCATTTTTTACATGCTTTCGAACTGCTAAGTTTGCAGAAGCTGGGACAAGTCACGGGAGCTCACTCCGTTACATGGCGCTAGGGATTCGAACCGCCGAACTGCCGCCCTTTCTGATCGACAAGCTCAGCGTCTTAGCTACTGAGCCACCACGTCCCTCTTTAGTTAGTTACATCCTGCCTTTCTTACTTTTACAAACAACTCAAGGCGATGAACATATCCCGCACGCATCCTTCCTTCTACTTTCCCCACAACAGCCGTCCCGTGAGCTGGATTGGGCAGAGAGAGAGTGACTGGCTGAAGATCACCCAGCCGGCTTTCCTGGTTAAGGAGGGGACTAGGATTCCCAGACTCCTAGGGATTGGCCCAAAGTCACCCAGCTGGCTTTCAGGCCTAAGGTGGGACTAGGACTCACCGTCGCCTGGTGATTGTCCCAGAGTCACCCAGCCAACTTTTGTGCCTAAGCTGGGACTAGAATTCACAGTCACCTGGTGATTGGCCCCCAAATCACTAAGGCAGCCATGAAAGAACTCATATCTGCACTAAAAATGGTGGCCGTTTATAGTTTAACTTTAATTTTTTTAAAAACATGTGTGGGCCGTTTTATGTTTTCGGTGTTGGCTGGAACTTTCTTGACTTCTCCTGAGTTTGCCTAAAATTTGCAGGACCGTCCACTTCTCAAATCCTTTCTAAGCAAATGCTTCTTCTTCTTCTTCTTCTTCTTCTTCTTCTTCTTCTTCTTCTTCTTCTTCTTCTTCTTCTTCTTCTTCTTCTTCTTCTCCTCCTCCTCCTCCTCCTCCTCCTCCTCCTCTATTCCTCTCCTTCTCCTTCTCCTCCGCCTTCTCATCCTCCTCCTTCTCTTCCTCCTCCTCATCTTCTTTCTCTTCCCCTTCCCTTTCTCCTTCCTCCTCCTCTTTTCCTTCTCCTCTTCCTCTTCCCCTTCCCCTTCCTCCTCCTCCTCCTTTCTCTCTCTCCTCCTGGCTCTCTCCTCCTGTAAATAATCCCTCAGCAAACAGCCTTGTGTTTTTTCTTTCTTGTTTTTCAAACTCTTTGCCGGATTAGAGCTTCTACTCGCGCTGCTGTTTTTGTCGCTGGAGCAGAAGGAATGCTGCCTGCCCAGAGAGATGCTTCCCCTCCCTCCGCTCAAAACTGCTTTGCACCAAAAAAAAAAAACCCGAAATGGAGGCCTCTTCGGCTCTTTCTTCTCTCTAAATTGCCTTTCCTGCCCTCGCTTTAGCCCCACAAAACAAACATTCGTTCCTATCGCCCAGTTCAGGATGAGAACGCCGAAGGAGAAGGAACTTAAACACTCATTTCTCTTGCTAAACCAACAACGTAAAAAAAAAACCCCTTTAATCTTTTCTGTTGATGACAGGAAAGTACCAGGTTTCCCCCCCTCTTTTTCCCCCCCCCTTGCCAATGTTAAGTAGCAGGTTGCTTGGAAGGCTCCCATCGGCCTTTCCCAGTTCTGGCTGCTTCAAACATCACTTCGCCATTAGTCCTGCGTTCTTCTTGGTAGTAAACACTTCCTTTATTTTTCCTGGCAGATCAGAAAAGCCCACCCAGGTTTAGCTTTAGAGTCGAGGCTGGTTCCCGCAGTAGCGTCTTCTGATTGCGCAGAGGAAAACAGAGACCGAGTTTAGGATGAAGCTAGCTTCTGCTGATCTTCTGGTTGGTTCCACCACAAAACCGCGTTCGACTAAAGGGCGCTCGACGAAACCGCGTAGCTGACGTCATCACAGCGCGACAACAGCGTGGAGAAAAAAAGCACGCTGTAAACGCTAAACCTAAAATTAACCCTTAAACCTAAACCTAACCCCCCTAAACCTAATCGTAAACCTAACCCTAAACCTAACCCTTAACCTAACGCTAAATCTAATCCTAACCCTAACCCTAACCCTAACCCTAACCCTAAACCTAAACCTAAACCTAACCCTAAACCTAACCCTTAACCTAACGCTAAACCTAATCCTAACCCTTAACCTAACCCTAACCCTAACCCTAACCCTAACCCTAACCCTAACCCTAACCCTAACCCTAACCCTAACCCTAACCCTAAACCTAAACCTAAACCTAACCCTAAACCTAACCCTTAACCTAACGCTAAACCTAATCCTAACCCTAACCCTAACCCTAACCCTAACCCTAACCCTAACCCTAACCCTAAACCTAACCCTAAACCTAAACCTAAACCTAACCCTTAACCTAACCCTTAACCTAACGCTAAACCTAATCCTAACCCTTAACCTAACCCTAAACCTAACCCTAACCCTTAACCTAACCCTAAACCTAACCCTAACCCTTAACCTAACCCTAAACCTAACCCTAACCCTTAACCTAACCCTAAACCTAACCCTAAACCTAACCTTTACCTTAACTTGAATCGGCTTGCTTTCAAAGCGCTATTTAAAGCGCCCTTCTTTCTCCGCGCTCGCTGTTGTCGCCCTGCTGATGACGTCAGCGACGCGGTTTAATTGGGCGCGCTTTAGTCGAGCGCGGTTTTGTCGTGCCACGCTTCTGGTTTTTATTTTTGAAAAAACAACAACGATAACAACAATAGCCAGGACTAAAACACCCCAACTGAGACCAACCATTTGTCATACATACCTTATGGCGCCAGGCTTGAAATTGTGAGCTTGGGCAACTTACAACTACGCCGTTCTGACCTAAGCACAGTACACAAAATTGTCTGCTACAACGTTGTACCTGTCAACGGCTACTTCAGCTTCAACCGCAATAATATTCGGGCAAACAATAGATACAAACTCAAGCTTAACGTGATGCATAATGCAATATAGTGCACTAAGACCTTACCAGGGGTGGGTTTCAACCGGTTCGCGGCGGTTCCTGCAAACTGGTTGGTCGGCAAACCCGGAAGTAAGTAACTTCTGGGAACGGCGAAGGGCCCACCCGCGCGCCCGCGCTCCTTACCCGTTTTGACGAGTTCTGCGCTTCCACGCATGCGCAGGACGCATACAGCGCCTGCGCGATCCTCCAGGAGCAGCTGGAGCATCACACAGACGCTAGTATGCATGCGTGTGCCGCACGCATGCACGAGGACGCTGCCGGCCCCGTTCCAACCGAACCGGTTGGAACGGGGCGAGAAACCCACCCCTGGATCTTGCTATGTGTAAACGGAAGTCTAATGTCTTATAGACTCTCTGCCTTTGTATCTATCCAATTTGTCTGTCTACTACAAGCGAAACGTCTTCAAGGCATTAAAAATTGTGAACCTAATTTTGGGAAGCTTCTTCTCTGGTAACATTGTATTGCTAACTAGGGCCTACAAAACCTTTGCCAGACCAATCCTCGAATACAGCTCGTCTGCCTGGAATCCACACTGTATACCGGACATTAATACGATTGAACGAGCCCAGAGGTATTTCACGAGAAGAGTCCTCCACTCCTCTGCTCGCAATAGAATCCCTTACGCCACCAGGCTCGAAATTTTGATGTTGGATAACCTGGAACTGCGCCGCCTGCGGTGTGAACTAAGCACAGTACACAAAATTGTCTGCTACGACGTCCTACCTGTCAACGACTCCTTCAGCTTCAACCTCAATAATACACAGGCAAATAATTGATATAAACTCAAGGTAAACCGCTCCAAACTCGATGGCAGAAAATACGACTTCAGCAACAGAGCGTTCAACGCCTGGAATGCTCTACCTGACTCCGTTGTTACATCCTCAAACCCTCACAGCTTCAACCTTAAATGGTCTACCATGGACCTCACCCCATTCCTAAGAGGGTCTTAAAGGCAGTGTGCATAAGCGCACCAGCGTGCCTTCCGTCCCCGTCCTACTCTTCCCATTTATTCGTACCCATTTCCTTTGTTCATGTCCATGTTTATACTTACACCTGTTATCTTGTACATGTTTGACAAACTAACTAACGAACTAAAATAAATAAATAACCCCATAACACATGTCCTCTTGAAGGCCCATCTCATCTAGGTCCAGATTCAGAAGTTGGCCAGCCAGATGTTTTGGACAGTTCAAAAAGAGAAGGGAGAGGGTTGACCATCTGTTTCCCCCACCTCCCCTTGCTGCTTACTTAACAGAGAGCACGTCAAGTTGGGTAGCTGTGATTTAGGAGGCTGCTGACAGCTGTAAAACCCACAGACATTGAAAGTTTTGGCCTTCGGTGAAGCTGCTCCAATCTCTTTCAAAGTCTTCTCAGCTCGGTGACCAGCCTTGGCAGACTATGTTCTAGTTCGAGCCGAGTTGGCGCAGTGGTTAGGGTGCAGTACTGCAGGCAAACTTCAGCTGACTGTTATCTGCAGTTCAGCGGTTCTAATCTCACCGGCTCAAGGTTGACTCAGCCTTCCATCCTTCCGAGGTGGGTGAAATGAGGACCCAGACTGTGGGGGGCGATATGCTGACTCTGTAAACCACTTAGAGAGGGCTAAAAACCCTATGAAGTGGTATATAAGTCTAACTGCTATTGCTATTCAAGTTGTGTGTATTAGAGAAGCCGAACAAGTGCATTTTCACTTTGGAAAACTTAATCTTGGGAGGCATAATTCATCAGCGGTGTGACTTGGGACTCCAGCTTAGGGCAACGCCGAATCATTTCTAAGGTTCTTCAGACGGTGCAGAAGGAACCAAGAGCTGGACCTTCACTTGAACTGAGTCAATGAAATGGGGCAAAATCAGGGCTGGGATTGAAAAATGTTAGCAATGTTAGGTTCTCTTCCCCATTGCTGAGTGGGCGTGGCCATGGTGGGTGTGGCCTACTCAGCCTCCTGCACCATGGCTGTGTGTGTGTGTGTGTGTGTGTTTTCACCTTCCTCAGGCTCCAGAGGCCCCCCGGAAACAGGATTTTTGGACTTCTGATACTTCTGGTAGGTTTGTTTTTTGCCCTCCCCAGATGTTTTCCCTGAGCCTCCAGGAGGATGAGAACGTCCTCCCCTGGGCACCAGAGGCCCTCCAGAGGCCAGGAACAGGCCTGTTTCCGGACTTCTGGGAGGCCCATTTTTCGCCCTCCCAGAGCCTCCGTGTGGGCCAGTGGTGGGTTACGACTGGTATGCCCCAGTATGGGCGTACAGGTGCCTTCCGGGAACACCAGGTACTGTTCCGGTACGGTGCTCTGGAGGGCCCACCCGCCCGCCCACGCTCTTTACCGGTATTTGAGGTTTGGGGGGTTTACGCACACGTGCACAGAACGTACGGCGCCTGCGTGATGCTCTGCCGAACAGCTGGAGCATCGCGGAGCTTCACAGGCGGTAAGTATGCCATCCCCCTTTCACCATACCGGTTGCAACAGGATCCGGAAACCATCACTGGCGGGGGCTCTGCACTCGCCTGGCATGAATGGGCTGCGTGGAGAATCCTGGGAGGGGGGGGGTGGGCGAGGCCAGCCAGTCCGGTTGCCACAACCGGTTCGGTAACCCGGATGCAAAATTAATATCTGGTTTGCCCGAAACAGTGCGAACCGGCTGAATCCCACCCCCGGAAAACTCACTTAGCAATTGTCTCACTTAGCAACTGAAGTTTTGGGCTCAATTGCGGTCCTAGGTCAAGGATAGCGCAAGTTCACGCGGCCTAAAAACAGCAATCCCAAATGCTGGATTTAGTCTAACACCTTCTCCTCGCTGGCGAGTGGTGGGAAGCTTCCTTGGAGAAATGGAGATTATTCCACCTTCCTACTCGTCCCTCAGAAATCAAAGATGATGTAGAGGCCCAGCTGACCCACATGGAGTCTAATTTAGTCACTGGCATAACTATTTGCTAGCGTGTTTATAGACACCGATACCCTTTCCTGCCACTCCCTGACTTGGTTGAAAATATGCCTCCCCGCCGTCTGCCTGAAATGGACCCTCTGCCAACAGATACTCTTCTTTGGCGGTTACATCTCTGCCCACCACTCGCGTGAGACAGAGACCAGCTGGCAAAGTTTGTAGTCGGTGATTTCCCCTCCACCCCCCCCCACCCCCCCAAACCTCCAAGGAAAGCTGGACTTCATTCAGGGGAAGAGCGTAAGCTTCCTTTACGGCGGAGATGGTGTGTTTGGCTTCCACCTCCTTGAACCTTGCCCTTTCCTGAATTCAGCTGTTTTCAAAAACAGCTTGAGCCCAATTATTCTGTTCACGCCTTAGTTTAAATCTATAGTCCTATAAATAATTTTCTGGGGAGTCAATCCTATCTGTCTATCTTCTATCTATCATCTCTCTCTCTCTTTCTCTCTCTCTGCCTTTCTCTCTCTCTTTCTCTCTGTATCTGTCTGTCTGTCTGTCTGCTTGTCTCTCTCTGTATCTCTCTCTCTCTGTGTATCTCTCTGTCTGTCTCTCTCTGTCTGTCTGTCTCTCTCCCTCTCTCTTTCTGTATCTCTTTCTCCCTGTCTTTCTCTCTGTATCTGTCTGTCTGTCTGTCTGCTTGTCTCTCTCTGTATCTCTCTCTCTCTGTGTATCTCTCTGTCTCTGTCTGTCTGTCTCTCTCCCTCTCTCTTTCTGTATCTCTTTCTCCCTATGTCTGTCGTCTATCTCTTATCTCTATCTCTCTGTCTCTGTCTGTCTGCAATTCTATCTCTTCTCTCTCTCTTTTTCTCTCTTTGTCTCTGTCTGTCTGTCTGTCTGTCTCTCTGTGTCTGTCTCTCTGTGTCTCTCTGTCTCTCTCTCTCATCACCATCTGCCATCCATCTAATCTGTCCATTCATCCACCCACCCACCCCTCTTTCTCTCTCTTCTGTCTTCCCGTCTCTCTATCTTGCCATCTTTGTGCTTGAAAGTGGCTGTTATGAATTTATTTATAAAATGTGTTGGCTGCCCATCTTGCCATTTGGGTGACATTTCTTTTTAATATCCACAATTCGTCATTGACATAGGATATCTGGTCTCTGTACAAGAGCTGTGGTGGTGTAGTGGTGAGAGTGCAGTACTGCAGGCTACTTCTGCTGACTGCCAGCTGCCTGCAATTTGAATCTCACCAGGCTCCAGGTGGACTCATCCTTCCATCCTTCTGAGGTCAGTAAAATGAGGACCCAGATTGTTGGGGGCAAGAGGCTGACTCTGTAAACCGCTTAGAGAGGGCTGGAAAGGACTGTGAAGTGGTATATATACCTAAGTGGGAAGGGAGGGAGGGAGGGAGGAAGGAAAGAGGAAGGAAGGGAGGGAGGAAGGAAAGAGGAAGGGAGGGAGGGAGGGCCATAGTGGCACAGGTGTTAGAATGCAGTATTGCAGAGTGACTGCCCATTGCCAGCAGTTTGATCCTGACTGGCTGCAGGTTGACACAGCCTTCCATTCTTCTGAGGTGGGTAAAATGAGGACCCAGATTGTTGGGGGAAAGAGGCTGCCACTGTAAACCGCTTAGAGAGAGCTGGAAAGCACTGTGAAGCGGTATATATGCCTAAATGCTAAGTGGGAAGGGAAGGAGGAAACAAGGAAGGGAGGTAGTGAGGGAGGGAAGGCAGTCATGCCATAGTAGTGCAGTGGTTAGAATGTAGTATTGCAGGCTGACTCTGCCCACTGCCAGCAGTTCGATCCTGACCAGTTCAAGGTTGACTCAGCCTTCCATCCTTCCGCAGTGGGTAAAATGAGGACCCAGATTGTTGGGGGCAAAGGGCCGACTCTGTAAACCGCTTAGAGAGGGATCTAAAAGTACTGTGAAGTGGTATATTAGTCTAAGTGCTAAGTGGGGAGGGAGGGAGGGAAACGAGGACCCAGATTGTTGTGGGCAAGAAGCTGACTCTGTAAACCGCTTAGAGAGGGCTGTAAAAGCACTGTGAAGCGGTATATAAGTCTAAGGGCTATTGCTATTCCCTTGCAGGTTCTTGGCTCGGCTGCTTGCTACTGACACAGCAACTGTATATCATTTCTCCTCCTCCTTCTCATGCTGCAAGGAATACAGAAATCCCATATGCTCTATTTTGGGAAGAGTCTGATCTTTTTAACTTCAAAACTCAAAATAGTTGCAGCGTGGTGGTGGTGAGGGCAACTCCCCAAGAGGAAAAGAACATCTTGGCAGCCTCTGCTACTTTTTTTGCTCTTATTCAGGTTTGATGAGCACTGGCTTCTATTTTGAACGGCAATGTTTAAAGATAGACTTGACCTATTAAGACATTGTGGAATGCCTTGTCAACGATATGCTGTTTCAGCATTCCAAAGACCGTCTCATGAACAGATGGAGGCCTGGTGGAAAAGAAAAAGGGCAGAGACGGTCCAAAAGGAAGGGGAAGAGGGGGAGTCTGCTCCAAGACTCTTGCAAAAGAAGTCTCACGAGAAACATGCCACCTCTAATCTGCCAATTCCTTGCAAGACAACCCCCAAGAGGCTAGGCCAACATTTCTCAACCTTGGCACTTGAAGATGTGTGGACTTCAACCTTGGCATCTTGAAGACACGTGGACTTCAATCTTGGCAACCTGAAGACATGGGGACGTCAACCTTGGCATCTTGAAGGCACATGGACTTCAACCCAGGCCATCTGAAGATGTGTAGACTTCAACCTTGGAAACGTGAGGATGTGTAGACTTCAACCATGAAAACTTGAAGATGTGTAGACTTCAATCTTGGCAACCTGAAGACATGTGGACGTCAACCTTGGCATCTTGAAGGCACATGGACTTCAACCCTGGCCATCTGAAGATGTGTAGACTTCGACCTTTAAAACTTGAAGATGTGTAGAATTCAATCTTGGCAACCTGAAGACATGTGGACGTCAAACTTGGCATCTTGAAGGCACATGGACTTCAACCCTGGCCATCTGAAGATGTGTAGACTTCAACCTTGAAAACGTGAAGATGTGTAACTTCAACCTTGAAAACTTGAAGATGTGTAGACTTCAATCTTGGCAACCTGAAGACATGTGGACGTCAAACTTGGCATCTTGAAGAACATGGACTTCAACCCTGGCCATCTGAAGATGTGTAGACTTCAACCTTGAAAACGTGAAGATGTGTAACTTCAACCTTGAAAACCTGAAGATGTGTAACTTCAACCATGAAAACCTGAAGATGTGTAGACTTTGAACTTGACAACTTGAAGATGTGTGGACCTTGGCAACCTGAAGACATGTGGACTTCATCCTTGGCCACTTGAAGATATGTGGACTTCAACTCCCAGCATTCCATGGTGGGCTGGGGTATTCTGGAATTGAAGTCCCTGGGTCTTCAAGTGGCCAAAGGAGAGAAACACTGGCCTAAGGCTCAGGCAGCAAAACCAAAGGATGGACGTCACAGGTGTTAATTAACACGAATTAAACCCAGGAGGGTTTCAGATAGTGCCTACAAAGTCCAACTTTTAGATGGAGCTTCTTACGTAGCCTAAACGGCAGGTCCCATTGGCAAGCCGGGAAAGGATCAAAAGAGACAAGGATACGCCGAGGATTGGAAGAAGTGAACCAGTTCCTCTATTCATTTTACATCTCCAGCTTCTGGATCACACTATGTTCGGTCTTCCCGTTTACCCTTTAAGTCCTTAGCTATTACCAGGTGTGGCTTAGGGCCTCTTCTCCATATAAGCCTGGATCCTGGCCACGTCTGAGTCACCCTCGGAAGAATTTCCCCGCTCCCTCTGATGTTTACAAAGACTTTGGGAAACTACTGTCTTGGGTACAGTGTTCTCTTAAGTAGCTTTCCCATAAAAGAAATCCCACAGATGTGACTTAGCGTTCCTTTCGTTTGTTGTCGAGGTTGCAAACACTGACAGCTTTGTGCGTTGTGACTTGAAAGCGGGAGAGAGAGAGAGAGAGAGAGAGAGAGAGAGAGGGAGAGAGAGAAAGCATTTTTCCTCATTTCCCAATTAAAGCATCAACAGTAGCAGGCGGGCTTGCCCCCTTCCCTTTCTGCAGGCTTCAATCCCTGCTCGCTTGGAAGACTGCTTCTCTCTGTTGAGGGGTTGTGTAACCAGGGCTTAAAACCTTGAGCGCGACCATTAATTCTAATCTGTCGTACTTTGGCTGCTTAATTTATATGTCTGCCGGATGACTCGGGGGTTCAGGAATGCTTCAGAAGTTCTAGACCCCGCGCAGTTGACAGAAATGAAATGTGTGTTGTAAGTGTACGTGCGAGTTTGCGCATACCTGCACATGGCCATGCGCTGGAAGTCAGCTTTGCTGCTCTCCATGAAAAGGCATTGGCTGCCCCAAAACCAGCGGTGAGGGGCCATTCAATTGACTTTGAGACAAGGCCAAGGTCATCAACAGGGAGAGCTTGACTGAAGAGTCTAGAACAAATCGTCTTTGACATCTTCTGGATACTTGGACAAAGCTGTGGACCAGGAGTGTCCAGTCTTGGCAACTTTCAGATTTGTGGACTTCCACTCCCCAAAATTCCCTCGACACCCTTTCTATAAACTATTTATCAACCAAGTTTGCATTCTGGAAATGTAGCTCTGTTGTTTTGGTAACCATAGTCGTTGGAATGCCAAAAAAAAAATACTTATATATTCTTGTTCCCACTCATAATGGAAAGGCAATGAAATCCACACAGTCCGGCTTTTCATCCCATCCTTAGTTTAGCCCAAAACACAATAGATGATGGAAATCATTTAGCTCTGCTTTGTTCAGACAAAAGGGTGGCTCAGTGGCTAAGACGCTGAGCTCATGGATCAGAAAGGTTGGCAGTTCGGTAGTTCGAATCCCTAGTGCTGTGTAATGAAGTGAGCTCCCGTGACTTGTCCCAGCTTCTGCCAACCTAGCAGTTCAAAAGCACGTAAAATGCAAGTAGACAAACGGGAACCACCTTTGGTGGGAAGGTAACAGCGTTCGGTGCGTCTTAGGAGTTGAGTCATGCTGGCCACATGACCACGGAGACGTCTTTGGACAGCGCTGGCTCTTTGGCTTTGAAACGGAGATGAGCACCGCCCCCTAGAGTTGGGAACGACTAGCACATATATGCAAGGGGAACCTTTACCTTTGTTCAGATAATAGTTGAAATATTTCCCAAGTTTTAGTCACCAGATGTTCAGAAGGACATCAACATCTTTGACTGCATAACAAGGAAAATTTTTAAAAAGCTATCAAGGAGCTTAGAGAATCAACTCTTTAAGGAGAAGCAGAAGAAGACAACTGGGTACATTTAGTGGGAGGAAGAGGTTTATGTCCCCTCTCTAGGCGGTCAGATCCAAATATTTGAAGAACCATCAGATGTGGAGCAAACCTATTTTACATTGTTGCATGAATATGGGAACGTTTCAGCTCTTAGGATATTCTGGAAGTTGGTGTGGTCAGGCCGAAATATTTGTTTTTATATATAATGTTTTTTATAGCCAACATCATATTGTATTATTAAATCTTCACATCAATTCATCTTACCACCAACTCACCAAAACAATTATGGGCTCTTCTGCTCTCCATACACCATAATTGTACCTTATCCATCACTTTCTTCTCCCTCTCTCCTCCCTCTCCCTACCTTCTTTCTTCCCTCTGTCACCCTTCTCTTCTCAACTTCCCCTTCCTTTTCCTCCTCTTCTCTCCCCTTTCCACTCCTCCTTTCTCTCCTCCTCTTCCCACTACCCTTTCTCCTATCCCTCTCTTCTTCCCTTACCTCTCTCCTCTAGAAATAAGGCCTAAATATTTGAAGGGCGATGAGATGGGAGATATGGAGCAAACATATTTCCCACTGTTTGCACAAATACGGCAGCTTTTCCAGATTTAGGGTTTTCAATTCTTCTCAGGAATGGCCACATTTGGCTGGGAAATTCTGGGAGTTGAAGTCCACACATCCCACCTCGGGAAACATTGGTCCATAGGCAAGGCACGAAGAGTGAGAATTGGAGACCTAGGAAAGAATAAGAAGAACTTTTGCGCCGCGGAACAAATTTCTAGAGAAGATGGCAGATTCCTTTGTCAGTGGTTTTTAAGTAGCGTGTGGATGGCCATTGATCTGCCATATGGCTGTGTTTGCCTTGTACTCTTAACCTGCTCCTTACAAATTTAAGTGCTCACTTGCTTAGATTTAACATCATTTTTTTGTGTATCTGTGCATGTGCCTTCGCATTTTGGACGCATGCCACCTATTTTCTTTTATAGTTCAATCTGCTGTGCAAATGTTGATTTGTTAACCTGAGTACGTGAGTTGCATGCTCACCTAGTTTTCTCTCTCTCCCCCTTCCCTCCCCTCCTCTCCTTTTCGCTGTAGTAGAAGAGTATCTCTCATTAGGTCTCATTGCGACTCACCTTCTGCGTGTTGAGATGGTTTATAAGCTTCTCAACTTCTCATCTATCTCAGAGGAACACAGGATCCATTCTGTATTTCTGGCTGGGGGCATCTGTTTTGAGAGGTGGACCTGTCCTTGGTCCACATGTATAAATAGGATATATTTACTGTTGTATTTCATTGAGGAGAAGCGGACTTCATTGCTGAAAGCAGTCCAAAAAAACCCTAGGTTCTCATGTAACCAGGTGGAGGCATCTGAATGTTCTTCTCTTAGACCACCAGAAATGTTGATATGATGAGGTTCCTTGGGATTCTGCCTTGGGGATTATGTTGCTGAAGCTAAACAGAGACAGATATGGACTTTATAAATGGTTGTCCATTATGGTTGCACACCAAGTTGAGCTTCCATCTTGGCTGGGGAAGAACTTCTGTGTTTCTCTCTCTCTTCCTCAGACATGTTGCTTGGCTTCAGGCAGCATGCTAAACTTCCAAGGTAGGTGAAGAACTTCTGTGTTCCCAGAACCTGTGATGTTCCATAAAATATGGTGCTTGTATGGCCTGCCTTACACTATCTGCTAAAGTATTGGTTGGGCTTCCACAGTACATTGAACCATGAAGAACCAATTCCATTTGAACCCAGACTAGCATATTGTGTGAACATGGATTAGCATTAGGGACCTCCACTTAGATCAGGTCCACATGTGAAGGTCTAATTAAACTAGACTGGACTACTGCAACGTGCTCTACATGGGGCAGCCCTTGAAGAGCATTCGGCGACTTCAGCTTGTCCAGAATGCAGCCGCGCGAGCGATCGTGGGTGCACCTCGGTTCACCCACGTAACACCTATCCTCCGCGAGCTGCACTGGCTGCCTATTGGTCTCCGGATACGCTTCAAGGTGCTAGTCGTCACTTATAAAGCCCTTCATGGTATTGGACCTGGGCACTTGAGAGACCGCCTGCTGCCAATTACCTCCCAAAGACCCATTAGATCCCACAGACTAGGCCTCCTCCGAATTCCATCCGCTGGCCAGTGTCGACTGGCGACTACCCAGAGGAGGGCCTTCTCTGTGGCTGCTCCGACCCTCTGGAACGAACTCCCCATGGAGATTCGCACCCTCACCACCCTCCAGGCCTTCCACAAAGCCCTTAAAACCTGGCTTTTCTGACAGGCCTGGGGCTAAAGAACTGTGCCCCTATCTCGAATGGTATGATTGTTGCGCTTTTAAATTATGTATTGTTTTGTGTTGTTGTCAAAATTGTTTATATCCCCCCTTCCCTCGTTTTGAGCTGTGAGCCGCCCTGAGTTCCCCTCGGGGGAAAAGGGCAGCATACAAATGAAATAAACAGTTAAACAGTTAAATTTATTGTTACTTTTGTCTGTGTACAGGAATCTTCTCAACTAACAGTTAACTCCTGCTTGGAGTTAGGTATGGGTCAACAGAATTCAAAGGAAGCTGGGCTCAGTCCGCTTGTGGGTACTTAGGGATTTGAGGCTGATCCCTCTTTTAACTCCATCCCTAGGTTCTACCACTCCTTCTCCTACATCGACAACTCATGAGGCAACTTTTGGAAGGTCTTGTGGGCTTCATCCAAGCTTGAGACGTGTCCTCAGGTTTTTTGCATGAGGCCTTCTTCAGATTTACCTCAGCATGTTCTCCTCCCCTTTCCTCCAGAGGTTTGCTAGGTTGCATCCAGGGACAATCGATCTGTCTACTCTCCTTGGAAGAGGATCAACCAATTTGGAATACATGGATTGCTGTCTTCAGCCTTAGGCTTTGGGAGAGGATGTATGAATCACGGCTCCTGAGGATGGTTGGCAACTGTAGGGAACATTAGAGGAGGAAGCTTGAGTCACTTCAACTTCCTCTTCTGCTCCAATTAAGCGATGTTCGAGGTCGCCCTTGAGTCATCTTGGCAATGAGAAGGATTGACTTCTTCCATGCAGGAAGGAGCAAATCAAGCCTTGACTAGATCCAGTCAACCCCAGGCAGCTCATTAAGCACATCTGAAGCTTGTAATATGGCATCCTGTCAACCAGGTATTCCGACATGGACAATGGAGAGAAAAAGACTTGGGCTTACATCTAAGGTTATGAGGGTAGAGGTGGGGAAGAAGTCCACAGGTGTCTGCTGATCTACATCTCTATCTCTCTATCTCTCTATCTCCATCTCCATCACCTCTATCTTCTTCATCATCTCCATCTCTCTATCTCCATCACCCCTGTCTTCTTCACCATCTCCGTCTCTCTATCTCCATCTCCATCACCCTTATCTTCTTCATCATCTCCATCTCTCTATCTCCATCTCCATTACCTCTATTTTCATCATCTCCATCTCTCTATCTCCATCACCCCTGTCTTCTTCACCATCTCCATTTCTCTATCTCCATCTCCATCACCCTTATCTTCTTCATCATCTCCATCTCTCTATCTCCATCTCCATTACCTCTATTTTCATCATCTCCATCTCTCTATCTCCATCACCCCTGTCTTCTTTACCATCTCCATCTCTCTATCTCCATCTCCATCACCTCTATCTTCTTCATCATCATCTCCATCTCTCTATCTCACTTCCATTACCTCTATCTTCTTCATCTCCATCACCTCTGTCTTCTTCACCATCTCCATCTCTCTATCTCCATCTCCATCTCCATCACCTCTATCTTCTTCACCATCTCCATCTCTCTATCTCATCTCCATATCTTCATCATCATCTCCAGCTCTCTATCTCATCTCCATATCTTCATCATCATCTCCATCTCTCTATCTCCATCTCCATCACCTCTATCTTCTTCATCATCTCCATCTCTCTATCTCCATCACCCCTGTCTTCTTCACCATCTCCGTCTCTCTATCTCCATCTCCATCACCCTTATCTTCTTCATCATCTCCATCTCTCTATCTCCATCTCCATTACCTCTATTTTCATCATCTCCATCTCTCTATCTCCATCACCCCTGTCTTCTTCACCATCTCCATTTCTCTATCTCCATCTCCATCACCCTTATCTTCTTCATCATCTCCATCTCTCTATCTCCATCTCCATTACCTCTATTTTCATCATCTCCATCTCTCTATCTCCATCACCCCTGTCTTCTTTACCATCTCCATCTCTCTATCTCCATCTCCATCACCTCTATCTTCTTCATCATCATCTCCATCTCTCTATCTCACTTCCATTACCTCTATCTTCTTCATCTCCATCACCTCTGTCTTCTTCACCATCTCCATCTCTCTATCTCCATCTCCATCTCCATCACCTCTATCTTCTTCACCATCTCCATCTCTCTATCTCATCTCCATATCTTCATCATCATCTCCAGCTCTCTATCTCATCTCCATATCTTCATCATCATCTCCATCTCTCTATCTCCATCTCCATCACCTCTATCTTCTTCATCATCTCCATCTCTATCACCTCTATCTCTATATCTCTACACACACACACACACACACACACACACACACACACACACACACACACACAGGAACACATGCCTATTTTCTCCACGAGAGTAAATATTTAGCTTTGTTTATAATTAGCAGCTTTGGCTTTTTCGGAAGGGCTTTAGAAAATTAAGAACAAACAAGTAACAAGATGGAGGAAGAAGTGAAATTAATATCGGTCCATATAAATGGACTAAATTCACCTATAAAAAGAAGGCAAACAATTTCTAAACTCCAAAAACAAAAAATTGGACATCGGATGCCTACAGGAAGTTCCTATTTAAAAAGGATATTATATTATAGGACAAGGTAAAAACAATAGGAAGGAAACGCAGAATGGAGAACTATAAAGGCTGAACATGAGTAGCGATAAATGAAGCTGTATAAATTACTTGATATTATTATGTACGTTTTGTGTTTTTGGTTTTTTCTTGTTGTGTTTTTCTTTCTGTTTTTTTAAAAGATTAAAATGTTTAATAGAAACTATTTAAAAAAAGAAAAGGAAATTAAGAACCCATCATCTCCCTTTCCAGCCCCACATTGGCTTGATCGGCCTCAGTTGGGAAACACTGTTTAATATGTTGCTGAATCTTTCGCTTTGACAGGGGGAACCTTCCAACTTTCGGCATGTGGATGCCCCCTCGAGCCATCCCCAAATCGTCTCCCCTTTCCAGCTACATGTAACATCACGTTTTCTTCGCTGGATTGGAAGCGTTGGAAGGCAGCAAAGAACGAGGAGGTGGGGAGGGAGGGGAAGAGGTTGGGAGAGAACGAAAGCAAAGGCCTATCCCTTAATTAAGAAAGCCAACACATCAGGCTGTTGGGTAATTATGGCTTTCACTACAGCTCCCCCACAAGGGACTTGAACCAGGCAGGGTTTCATAAGGGTAAGTTAATGAATATTTATATACTACCTGGAATGTGCAACATGACCAAGAACACCCTGAAAACAGGGTTATAAAAGAGGGAAGTCCTGAAGTGGTTTTCACACCTTCCCGGCAAGTTTGATTCTCCTCCTTGGGCTGTTTGATGCAACGAAGGTTATCTTGGGCGGTGGTTGAACGCCCCCTTGTTGTGGGGTCAACTGACTGCTTTGACAATGAGTTTCTCTGCCTTGCAACTTCTCGGAAACTCTGCGTTCCCAGGTGCTTGAAGGTTTCTTCTGAATGTCTCGTGTCTGTCTGTCTGTGTGTGTGTGTGTGTGTGTGTGTGTGTCTGTTGGCGATGGATTTATCACTGGAAGTAGGGAAGCCTGTGACCCCCTGTGGCTGGTTGCTGTTCCATGTCTTCCCATTGTCCCAGAGCAGGGGTGAAGAAACCTTGGCTCTGGAGCCGCATGTGGCTCTTTCATCCCTCTGCTGCGGCTCCCTGTCATTGTTCGGCTCCACAATTGATAGGGTTAGGGCTTTTGGTTAGGACAATTAGAGGAAAAAGGACATCACTCTAGGAGGAGACTCTATGGTGGGGGGAACCAGACTTCCGGTTGGCAGAGGAAAAAGGGACGCCATGCTAGGAGGACATTGAGACTCTGGAAAGAGTGCAGAGAAGAGCAATCAGGATGACAAGGGGACTGGAGGCTGAAACATACAATGAATGGTTGCAGGAACTGGGCATGGCTAGTCTAGTGAAGGCCCAGGGAAGACAGGATAGCAGTCTTCCAATATTTGAGGGGCTGCTACAGAGAAGAGGGGGTCAAGCTGTTTTCCAAAGTACCCAAAGGCCAGACAAAGTATAATGGATGGAAACTGACCAAGAAGAGATTCAACCTAGAAATAAGGAGGAACCTTTTGACAGTGAGAACCCTCAACCCATGTTGCCTTTGGAAGTTGTGGGAGCTTCATCACTTGAAACCTTCAAGAAGAGACTGGACTGTCATTTGTCAGGAATGGTGTAGGATCCCCCTGATGACCTATGAGGTCCCTTTCAACTCTGCTAACCTAACTAAAGAAATAATGGATGGAAAGTAATCAAGGAGAGAAGCAACCTACAACGAAGGAGAACTTTGAAGGTGAAGGTTCACTCTTCAAGGTTTTTAAGAAGAGGCAGCACAGCCATTTGTCCAGAATGGTATAGGATCTCCTGCTTGAGCAGGGGGTTGGACTAGAAGACCTCCAGAGGCAGCACAGCCATTTGTCCAGAATGGTATAGGATCTCCTGCTTGAGCAGGGGGTTGGACTAGAAGACCTCCAAGGCCCCTCCCAACTCTGCTATTCCGTTCTTCTGTGAAATTTGTCAGCACCAACGGTGTCCTAGAAGGTCCCTTTCAACTCTGTTAATCTGTATCTGAATCTTGAGCTTGGATGCCTTCGTAAAGAGACTCTCTGGAGACCTCTGGCCCAAGGCAATTCACTAATTCACTTGTGCTCTACATGGGGCTGCCCTTGAAGAGCATCCGGCGACTTCAGCTAGTACAGAATGCGGCCGCGCGAGTGATTGTGGGTGCACCTCGGTTCGCCCACATAACACCTATCCTCCGCGAGCTGCGCTGGCTACCTGTTGATCTCCGGGTGCGCTTCAGGGTGCTACTTACCACCTATAAAGCCCTCCATGGTAGTGGATCTGGATACTTGAGAGACCGCCTCCTGCAAATTACCTCCTTGCGACCTATTAGATCACACAGATTAGGCCTCCTCCGAGTTTCATCCGCCAGTCAGTGTCGACTGGCGACTACGCGGAGGAGCGCCTTTTCTGTAGTAGCTCCGACCCTTTGGAACGATCTCCCCGTGGAGATTCATACCCTCACCACCCTCCAGACCTTCCGCACAGCCCTTAAGATCTGGCTATCCCGTCAGGCCCGGGGTTAAAGATTATAATCCGTCACCTCCCGAATGATGAATGTTGCTTCTATTTTTAATTACGTACTGTTTTATATGTCATTGTGTGTATTCCCTTCCCTATACGTTGTAAGCCGTCCTGAGTCCCCTCAGGGAAAAGGGCGGCCTATAAATAAATTTATCTATCTATCTATCTATCTATCTATCTATCTATCTATCTATCTATCTATCTATCTATCTATCTATCTATCTATCGGCCTAGCTTTGGACTCTCCTCAAGTTCTCCTACTGATTCAGTTCCTTCACCCTCAAGATCAAAGTCTTCTGGTTCACGTCTTCTTCTCCCACTCCCCCCCCCAAAGGGAGGTAGCCTTCCCATTATATCAGATTTGCCCCATCTCTCTGGAAGAGTCACAAAAAGAAGGGGGGAAAGATCTGAGAACACCCTTGACCGTTCGACAGCTGACATTTCGGTGGTTCCAACTCTTTCCCATCCCCAGTTGCCTCCTTCGGGCGCCCTCAAAACACAGTGCCTTTCTTGTGCTTAGGCTCAACCATTGAGTAAATTTCTCAAACCACTAATTACAGGGAACGGAATCTAGTCTCTTTCATCCTGGGAGCTATGCGGCTGCTGGAAGGAATCAAAAGGGAAACCATGAGGCATTGAAATGCTCCAACAGCTTGCTGATGTGTGCTGGCATCGAGAGTGATAGCTTCTTTCTTTTTTTTTCTTTGTGCAAATTTCCAGAGGAGCGAAGTGCAACAGGAACAAAAAAACAACAACAATGCCTACTTTTTTTCACTTCTGGCAACAATTAGAGAAAGAGTTATCCACTCGATTTTTTTTTTAATCCAGGATCCACAAATCTCTGGAACACCATCCAAGTCTTTGATTCTCACAGACACTGATTTGTGCGACTGTCTCTCGTTACTCGGAAGGTAATTGTGGTGGATAATTATGGCCAAAATTGCTTGGATGTTGGGCCAGTCTTTCAACTTGAACTATCATGTGGCAACTTATCATGGGATTTCATCTTAGCTTCTTCTTCTTTTTATCTCTGCCCAGGAAATATCTTCGAGACAATCTAGCGCTCAATCTTTACAAGACCAGTAGCAAACCATTGATGGAGATTATTATGGACCTATTTACCTAGCGTTGCAATTTAGTTGTGCGTTTGATTTCTAGAGGGACCGAAAATCAAATATGGGAAAAAGCCGTCATAGATTTGAAGCCAATTTTGCCCTGAAGGCAGATGAGATTAGCAGACAGAATCAAAGAGTAAGCAATAAGTTAATTATGTGATGGACAAAGCTCTTGGCCAGAGAGAAAACACAACGGGATCTCAAAATGGAGGAGAAAATTCTGTGCAAACTCCAAGTTGAAATGAGTGGATAATTTAAAACTTTAAAAATGATTATTTGTTTTTTTTTTAAAGCTGTGTTGTAATTATGAATGGCAACTGGATGATTTTAAGAAATTGCATTGCTCACTCTTCACTTTTGCAATATGTGTTGAAGGCCTTGTTAAGACAGCAAAGGAACCAAGGTGAACATTGATTTAAAGTTGAAGAGACAATCAAATATCTTGAAGCTTGGTAGATCCACCAGGCCAAACCCTTTGTACCTTCTCTATCTCCTAAGGTTGTCCTAAAGGTAAGACTTTGAGAAGACATGACACCTTCACTGTCTTCAACTCCGGAAATGCAACGAGTCGCATTATTTAAAAGCAAACCAAGATATTTCAAAGTATGCACAGCTGGAAAATGGAGAAGCTAAAGATTAGGTCCCACTGAAGTCAACAGATGAAGTTAAGTATCCATTGCAGTGATGTTTTCAAACATTGATAGCCATGGATAGATTTTATGGATCTCAACGTTCAGAAGATCATCATTCATGCACATATCTCTTTGCTCCTTGGCCCACAGATATTGGTGGCCATCGATCAGGAGAAGACTTCTGAAGCAGAGATGGGTGGTTAAGGCAATCCCAGAACCAGTTCTAGCAATAGCAATAGCAGTTAGACATATACACCGCTTCATAGGGCTTTCAGCCCTCTCTAAGCGGTTTACAGAGTCAGCATTATTGTCCCCACAGTCTGGGTCCTCATTTCACCCACCTCGGAAGGATGGAAGGCTGAGTCAACCTTGAGCCGGTGAGATTAGAACTGCTGAACTGCAGATAACAGTCAGTTGAAGTGGCCTGCAGTACTGCACCCTAACTGCACCCTAACCACTGCGCCACCTCGGCCCTTATCAGTTCTTAATAGTGTGATGAGTTATCACAGATCTCTGACCACCAATGGAACGTCTATTCACGTCCCTTGATGGCCCTCCAAAGAACCAAGCCATGATACATGTTGGTGAATAGCTCAGGTGGTTGAACCATCAAGCAATGCCCAACAGCAAGCCTAGGTCCACCTCAGATTAATTCCTTGGTGTTGCTCAGAATAGAATAACAGAGTTGGAAGGGACCTTGAAGGTCTTCTAGTTCAACTCCCTGCTTAGGCAGGAAACCCTACACCACTTCAGACAAACAGTTATCCAACATCTTCTTAAAAACCTCCAGTGTTGGAGCATTCACAACTTCTGGAGGCAATTTCTGTTCCACTGGTTGATTGTTCTCACTGTCAGGAAATTTCTCCTTAGTTCTAGGTTGCTTCTCTTGATTAGTTTCCACCCATTGTTTCTTGTCCTACCCTCAGGTGCCCTGGAGAATAGTTTGACTCCCTCTTCTTTGGGGCATCCCCTGAGATATTGGAAGACTGCTGTCATGTCTCCCCTGGTCCTTCTTTTCATTAAACTAGACATACCCAGTTCCTGCAACCGTTCTTTGTATGTTTCAGCCTCCAGTCCCCTAATCCTCTTTGTTGCTCTTCTCTGCACTCTTTCCAGAGTCTCCACATCCTTTTTACATCGTGGTGACCAAAACTGGATGCCATATTCCAAGTGTGGCCTTACCAAGGCCTTATAAAGTGGCATCAACACTTCACATGTTGATTCTATCCCTCTGTTGATGCAGCCTAGAACTGTGTTGGCTTTTTTGGCAGCTGCTGCACAGGGCTGGCTCGTATTTAAATGGTTGTCCACTAGGACTTCAAGATCCCTCTCACAGGTACTACTGTTGAGCAAGGTACCACCTATACTGTACCTGTGCATTTCGTTTTTCTTGCCTAAATGTAGAACCTTACTCTTTTCACCATTGAATTTCATTTTGTTAGATAGTGCCCAATGTTCAAGCTTGTCAAGATCCTTCTGTATCTTGAGCCTGTCCTTCTGGAGTGTTGGCTCTTCCTGCCAGATCTTGAAGGCGTGATCATTTGGATCCTGCAACATGGGTGAGACTTTGCTGTTGATGTTGATTCTATCCCTCTGTTGATGCAGCCTAGAACTGTGTTGGCTTTTTTAGCAGCTGCTGCACACGGCTGGCTCCAATTTCAACGGCTTCAACTTATCTTAACGAAACAGCGAGAAGCAAACTAACCAGGACAGAAACACGGCCTTCAAAACCCACCGCTTAGCAAGCTTGGTGACACGTCACAGCCTCTTTCCTAAGTTCAAACCAAGGTGTTTTCCACCTGCGTGGTGAATTTTGCTGTTAGCAAGCCCGGCCTTGCGGTGGGGGTTAATGATTCACTGATTGTGTCGATTGGCCTTTCTCGTATCAGTTTCACCCGACCAATCGGGGTGCTGAAAGGCACCGGTTTATTTATTCAGCCATTGACTTTGGGAGGGGGGTAACCAAGAAGGTTAAGAGCGCTGGGCGTCCCCCCCACCCCCACCCCATAAAATTCCAGAGATGCTTTCCTTGGCTCGTTAAAGGAGAACTGTTTTGGGAGTTGATAAATGAGAATATGATGGAGGGCAATTAGCAGAGCAGAATGCTGGTGTGTGTGTGGGGGGGCTGCCTTATCTGTAAGCGATAGGGGTGGGGGGGGAAGGCAACGAGGCAGGAATTCGGCGGGCAGCTTAAAGTTATGGACTTCTGACAATGAGTAACTTTTCTCTCTGGAAGGTGATTAGCACGCTCTGCTTCCTGCTTGGTTATAAACACACCTCTTTAGTTGGAATTCCATCACCAATTTATGGCTGAAAGGAAGCTCATTTTTCTCACTCAGAAGCTGTAGTGCATCTCCGTGTCCATGAGTGCAACTCACATTCCAAGCTACACAATTAGTCAGTTGTGGGGTTTTTTTCTGAAACAGTGGAATTGCCTCGCTTCCTCCTGTCACCTGCTGGGCCAACACATCAATGTTCCCATCGATTGGCAGTGGTGGCCACCCATGATAGACCCTTATTTATGTCCTTGATGTTCAACAGAGGAGGAGAACTTAAGGTCCCAGAAGACATATGGCCACTGAAAGACTTAACCTCCTCCTGGAGATCTCTGAATGTTGTGATTCACCTCGGAGGGTTAAAACAGTGGCAGGGTCAAAGGGCTATTTAAATACACAACTGGAGCCATTAGCAGCCTTCCAATGTTTGAGTGCCTGCCACAGAGAGGAAGTGGGCAAGCTGTTTTCCAAAGCACCTGAAGGCCAGACAAGGAATAACGGATGGAAACTGATCAAGGAGAGATTCAACCTCGAAATAAAGAGGAACTTTCTGACAGTGAGAACCATCAACCAACGGAACAGAAGTTGCCTCCGGAAGTTGTGGGAACTTCATCCCTGGAGGCTTTCAAGAAGAGACTGGACTGCCATCTGTCAGAAATGGTGTAAGGTCTCCTGCTTGGGGCGGGGTGGACTAGATGACCTACAAGGTCCCTTCCAACTGCTAATCTGTATCTAACTGCTCTATTATGTTGAAGAATACACCTCTAGGATTGTAGAACGAGTGCAGAGAAGAGCAAGAAAGATGACTAGGGGAATGGAGGCTAAAACATATGATGGACAATTGCAGGAATTAGGCATGGCTAGTCTAGTGAGGAGAAGGACCAGGGGAGACAGAACAGCCTTCCAATATTTGAGGGGCTGCAACAGAGAGGAGGGGGTTAAACTATTTTCCAAAGCACCCGAAGGCCAGACAAGGAATAACGGATGGAAACTGATCAAGGAGAGATTCAACCTGGAAATAAGGAGAAATTTTCTGATGGTGAGAGCAATCAACCCATAGAACAGAATTTGCCTTCAGACGTTGTGGGAGCTTCAACACTGGAGGCTTTCAAGAAGAGAGTGGACTTCCCTCTGTCAGAAATGGTGTAGGGTCTCCTGCTTTGGTGGATGGGGGTTGGGCTAGATGACCTAAAAGCTCCCTTCCAACTCGGTTAATCTGTAATCTGTAATTTGATATGGAGAGCATTGATTTATGCCACCGCAATCTATTTCAGTCATGCTGCTTACATCGTTACACACAGGCAGGCCTCGACTTACAAGAGCTCACTTAGCGACCATTTGCAACGGCACTGACTGTTTTTCACTCTTACGACCATTGCAGCATCCCCATGGTCAGGTGATCCAAATTTGGATGCTTTGGCCACTGGCTCGTATTTATGACGGTTGCAGTGTAGTGTCCCTTTTCTGTGACCTTCCGACACGCCAAGTCAATGCGGAAGTCCGATTTCCTTCACAAGCGTGTGACTCACTTAACAATAGCAGTGATTCACTCAACAACCGTGGCAAGGAAGGTCGTAAGATGGGACAAAACTCACTGGATCAATGTCTCCCTTAGCGAGAGAAATTTTGGGCAGTCGTAAGCCAAGAACTACCTGTCTCCATGGAGAATCATTTCATTGATTCGCAATTAAAAATAGTTTTGGATATGTGATAGCAATAGCAATAGCAGTTAAGACTTATATACCGCTTCAAAGGGCTTTCAGCCCTCTCTAAGCAGTTACAGAGTCAGCATATCACCCCCAACAACAATCCGGGTCCTCATTTTACCCACCTCGGAAGGATGGAAGGCTGAGTCAACCCTGAGCCAGTGAGATTTGAACAGCCGAACTGCAGAACTGCAGTCAGCTGAAGTAGCCTGCAGTGCTGCATTTAACCACTGTGCCACCTCGGCTCTGTGATGATGTTTTTTTTTTCCTTTTTGTTTTTTTTTGTTTTGTTTTTATTGTTGTGTGTACCAAATATATAAGTATATATACAACAGAGAGATACAAAGTGTGTGTGTGTGTGGGGGGGAAGTATAGTTAGGACAGGTTAGCAAAAGTAAGGGAATAAGAAACGATACTAAATTATGTCTGGGTTGGCGGAAATACCATCCCAAGGAAACATAAACTGAGATTTAAAATAGACACACCAACAACAATAGAAAAAAAAGGGAGGGAGGAGAGAGAGTGAAAGAAAGACGGGGAAAGAAGAAAGAGGTAAGGAGAGGAGGATGGAAAGGAGAGAAAGAGGAGGAGAGAGGGTAGGAAGGGGAAGAGGAAGAGAAGGAGTAGGAGAAAGGTACAGGAAGAAGGAAGGGGAAGGAGAGGAGGAAGGAGGAAAGTAGAGAAGGGAGGGAGGGAGAAAGGGAAAGGGAAAGAAAAGGAGGATGGAAGGGAGAGGAAAAGGAAGGAGAAAGGGTAGGAAGGGAAAGAGGAAGAGCAGGAGCAAAGGAGAGGTAAGGGAAGAAGGAAGGGGAAGGAGAGGAGGAAGGAAGAAAGTAGAGAAGGGAGAGAGGGTGAAAAAAAAGAGGTAAGGAGAGGAGGATGGAAAGGAGGAGGAGAGAGGGTAGGAAGGGGAAGAGGAAGAGCGGGAGTAGGAGAAAGGTACGGGAAGAAGGAAGGGAAAGGAGAGGAGGAAGGAAGAAAGTAGAGAAGGGAGAGAGGGTGAAAAAAAAGAGGTAAGGAGAGGAGGATGGAAAGGAGGAGGAGAGAGGGTAGGAAGGGGAAGAGGAAGAGCGGGAGTAGGAGAAAGGTACGGGAAGAAGGAAGGGAAAGGAGAGGAGGAAGGAAGAAAGTAGAGAAGGGAGAGAGGGTGAAAAGAAAGAGGTAAGGAGAGGAGGATGGAAAGGAGAGAAAGAGGAGGAGAGAGGGTAGGAAGGGGAAGAGGAAGAGCGGGAATAGGAGAAAGGTACAGGAAGAAGGAGGAAGGAGAGGGAGGAAGGAAGAAAGTAGAGAAGGGAGGGGAGAGAAAGAAAGGGGAATAAGGTGGTGTTACAACAGAGAGAAGAATGTTATAAAACACCTGTAACCCAAAACGACATGCTGTAATGTGATGATGTTTTTTTTTGTCCCTCTGTGTGTGTTTTTTATTTTATTATTGTGTGTAGTGTGGTTTATGTAATTAAAAAAAAAGTTTTGGATAGCTACGATCGGCTTTTGAGGGTGTGTTACATCCAACATATCACACAAAGAATGTGGGGAGGGGGGGGCTAAGAGAAGACGTAGCATCAAAATGAAATGAAGGGACAGCTGCGGAAATTCAAGATGATACAAACCAGTTTCCCCCCTTAAAAAAAAAAACTGGCGGAGAAATTCTTCCATCTTATAATTTAATGCAAATTTATCTAACTCACGCTTCCCCTATTTTTATTTTCAGGGAGATTAGTGTGACCGTTGATATGTATACACTTTTCCAGATGTTATTTTCCAAAACAACAAAACACAACGATGCAGTAGTTAGGGAAAATGTGGCCCTCCTCGTCTAAGCATCTCATGCTGCAAATACGTACATTATTTTTGTGGAAACTTGTTGGCAAAAAGGTAGAAAATAGGGTTTTGTGTGTGTGTGTGTGTGTGTGAGAGAGAGAGAGAGAGAGAGAGAAAGCAGAGACAGAGAGAGAGAGAAAGAGAGAGGGAGAGAGACAGAGAGACAGAGAGAGAGACAGACAGAAAAGAGAGAGAGAGAGGAGATAGAGAGAGAAAGAGAGAGGAGAAAGAGAGAGAGAGAGAAAGAGAGAGAGGCAGAGAGAGACAGAGAGAGAGACAGAGAGAGAGAGACAGACACAGAGAGAGACAGACACAGAGAAAGAAAGAAAGAGAGAGAGAGAAAGAAGAGAGAGTGACAGAGAGAGAGACAGAGAAAGAGAGACAGACAGAGAGAGAGACAGAGCAGAGACAGAGACAGAGAGAGAAAGAGAGAGCGAGAAAGAGAGAGAGACAGAGAGAGACAGAGACAGAGAGAGACAGTGAGAGACAGAGAAAGAGAGAGAGACAGAGAAAGAGAGACAGAGAGAGAGACAGAGAGCAGAGACAGAGACAGAGAGAGAAAGAGAGAGCGAGAAAGAGAGAGAGACAGAGAGAGACAGAGACAGAGAGAGACAGTGAGAGACAGAGAAAGAGAGAGAGACAGAGAGAGACAGAGAGAGAGAGACAGAAAGCAGAGACAGAGACAGAGAGAGAAAGAGAGAGCGAGAAAGAGAGAGAGACAGAGAGAGAGACAGAGAGAGAGACAGAGAGAGACAGTGAGAGACAGAGAAAGAGAGAGAGAGAGGAGAAAGAGAGAGAGAAAGAGAGGGAGAAACAGAGAGAGAGACAGAGACAGACAGAGACAGAGAAAGAAAGAAAGAGAGAGAGAGAGAAAGAGAGGGTGACACACACACACACACAGAGACAGAGAGACAGAGACAGAGAGAGAGAGAGAGAGAGAGGACTAGGAGGAGGAGGAGGAGGAGGAGAATGGTTACATCAGAGGAGGGGAATCCTAAAAAATCGACATAAATTTGAAATGCAGAATTGCATTTCAAGTCATGCCAAAATGAGATGGGACAAAACTTAAGGCTGGGAAACAAATATTTAAAATTATTATTCCCCCTTCCCTCTTTGGTTTGTCACTGATGTGGGGGCAGGTTGTTGTGACAGCAGCCAACCAGTGTGTGAAGCTTCCTTCTTAATAGATAAAATAGTTCTTCATCTTTAGTTCATGGGCAAAGAGGGGATCGGTTGGGGAAACCAAAGCGTGTTTTTTTTTCTTAGCCGAAATAGGATGATCTTTCTTTGCATGCTGATTTGGTGAAAATTGGGGAAATGGGTCACGTTGTAAAGACGAGCAAATGCAGCGATACACAAAAGAATGCATGGAATATAATGAATAGCAGGTTGAACACTGTGCCTTCTTTGGGGGCAATATGTCTCCTTCAGAATATTGGGTTTGAAAGGAACCTTGGAGGTCTTCTAGTCCAACCCCCTGCTTAGGAATGACAGCCAGGAAGAATGGGGACACACTGGGGGAGGCAAAGAGGAGAGGAAGTAAGCCGGGAAGATTTCATTTCTCGGTGACATTTTAGAGGTTGGGACTTTGCTAAATTTGGACATTGTTTGGCTTCATTGGGTCAACGCAGAGGAAATTTGTTAGACCAACTTTCTACTGGACAAATGAATTACTGAATTAAACTAGGAGGGATCAATTTAGACCTGGTCTTATTTAGGCAGCGTCAAGGCCTAGATTCTTGAGTCCTGTGGATCATGCAAACCTATGAACAGCTTAAGAGGTGGGTGGGTGGAGTGAGTTGGCTCAGGAGCCCTGAGGCTGAGCCAATCTCCTAGAGAGGTCTACTGAACAGGGAGCCTCTCTAGGCACGGCTGTCTCTGTCTCTCTTAGCTCTCATAGCTGAAGCTCCCTGCAAACAGCCCAGCCATCCTGGCGCTTCTTTCCCAAGTCAAAAACAGGAGTTACATCCTGCTCCTACCTATCCCAAAGCAACTCAAGTTGCATTGCTTGACCATAATAGACCTTTAGGTTGAAAACCATTCCATCACATTTATGAGCAGTGCCTGATTTCGCCTGCTTTAATTAATCATTTCTGCTTATTCTATTCTATTCTATTCTATTCCATGTTTAAGTCTAAGTCTGTCTATGTCTAAGATTACTCTACTCTACTCCACTCTACTCTACTCTACTCTACTCTACTCTACTCTACTCTACTCTACCCTACCCTACCCTACCCTACCCTACCCTACCCTACCCTACCCTACCCTACCCTACTCTAAATTTCTATTCTATTCTATTCCATGTCTAAGTCTAAGTCTGTCTATGTCTAAGATTACTCTACTCTACTTTACTCTACTAATTTCTATTCTATTCTATTCTATTCTATTCTATTCTATTCTATTCTATTCTATTCTATTCTATTCTATTCTATTCTATTCTATTCTATTCTATGTTTAAGTCTAAGTCTGTCTAAGTCTAAGATTACTCTACTCTACTTTACTCTACTCTACTCTACTAATTTCTATTCTATTCTATTCTATTCTATTCTATTCCATGTCTAAGTCTATGTCTAAGATTATTCTACTCTACTCTACTAATTTCTATTCTATTCTATTCTATTCTATTCTATTCTATTCCATGTTTGTCTAAGTCTGTCTAAGTCTATGTCTAAGATTATTCTACTCTACTCTACTCTACTCTACTCTACTCTACTCTACTCTACTCTACTCTACTCTACTCTACTCTACTCTACTCTACTCTACTAATTTCTATTCTATTCTGTTCTATTCTGTTCTATTCTATTCTATTCTATTCTACTCTATTCTATTCCATGTCTGTCTAAGTCTGTCTAAGTCTATGTTTAAGATTATTCTACTCTACTCTACTCTACTCTACTCTACTCTACTCTACTCTACTCATCTTCTATTCTATTCTGTTATATTCTATTCTATTGTATTCTACTCTACTCTACTCTACTAATTTCTATTCTATTCTGTTCTATTCTATTTTATTCTATTCTACTCTATTCTATTCCATGTCTGTCTAAGTCTGTCTAAGTCTATGTCTAAAATTATTCTACTCTACTCTACTCTACTCTACTCTACTCTACTCTACTCTACTCTACTCTACTAATTTCTATTCTATTCTGTTATATTCTATTCTATTCTACTCTACTCTATTCTACTAATTTCTATTCTATTCTATTCTATTCTATTCTATTCTTCAGATCACAGTCAGCTCCCCTTGTTGGTTCCTCATCTCAGTTTTGTGGCGTGACCCCCAGGTATGACTCCTGGGCTCCTCATCCTTCCTCCTTTTCGAAGAAGGGCCCCTGGATGAATTCCTGACCTTGACAGACGATACCTCGAGTCACAAAGGACTCTTGATTTGCCCACCCAACCAAATGGCCCCAGAGAGAGGTGTCTTGCTTGTAAGTCTTGTGATTCTTTGCAACATCAGTGAAGCATGTCACATCTGTCTCGTTTCTTTCTTTTTCTTTTCTTGCTCCATTTATTTTTGTTCCCCTCGGATTTCTCACAGCCTTTAAACTCGGTGACAGAAATTCTATTCTGGTGTGATGGATCTTCTAAGGTCTATGAACCTTCCTCCCTTCCTTCCTTCCTCCCTTCCTTCCTTCCTGCCATTAAGGCCTATCTGCCACTGCAAATTAAGCTCTTCAGAACCTCATTCTAGGGCCATATATCACCGTAGAATCTGCAGACCGAGCTGTATTAAAAACAGATTCCCCCCTCCCCCAAAGGCAAATTAGAAACCCAAATCATGTAGACACCCAATGTCATTGTCCCTGCAAGGCATCCTGGGATTGTCAGGCCTTTTATTGCCTGTGGTGAAGGATGAGATGGAGAACACAAACATACACCCACTCATCATCCCAATTAATCAATATTGCTCAGATAATACTACTCAACGGAAGCTTACAACTGTCTAGGTTTGTTTCTGAGGACTCTGGTGGCAGGCACAGTTCTCATTCGTAAGGTCTTTCTGTTCCTTACCACCCTACTGTACCCGATCCCAGCTCAGTTTCCTGATAGAATCAAAATAGGATGTCATTGGGATGGATCACCCATGAAGAAGCAATACATCTCCCGCATCACAGGTGGTATTCAGCAGGTTCTGATCAGTCCTGGAGAATCAATAGTGGAAATTTTGAGTAGTTCAGAGAACCAGTAAATACCACCTCTGGCTGGCCGCGCCCCCATCTATTCTCTCTTTTAAAATCATTTTTATTCAGCATTTTTAAATATTAAAATCACAATTACGCTTTTACAGCTTTTCGCTACTTCTCCATTCAATGGCCTATTGTTTCATACATATGCCTCCTTGTTTCATGATTATTATTTTTAGAATATATACAACATACGAACAACATTTACATCTCTATTGATTTCTGAATATACACCGTTTCCTTTTGTTATATTTTCTATACAATCATTATGCATTAATTTTACATCTCTTTTCAAGCCAATTATGCCGCCTGTTCCATATCTTATAAGAGCCAAGGTGGTGCAGTGGTTAAATGCAGCACTGCAGGCTACTGCTAGATCAGCAGGTCAGCGGTTCAAATCTCACCGGCTCAGGGTTGACTCAGCCTTCCATCCTTCCGAGGTGGGTAAAATGAGGACCCAGATTGTTGGGGGCAATATGCTGACTCTCTGTAAACCGCTTAGAGAGGCCTGAAAGGCCTATGAAGCGGTATATAAGTCTACTGCTATTGCTATTGCTATAATACTCTGTTTCCTCTCTATCTTTTAATTCCATTGTTAATTTATCCATTTCCACACATTCTAGCACTTTTTTTTTAATGATCTCTGCATTTGAGGGGATGGTGTTTTGTTTCCAGTTTTGGGCAAATGAGATTCTGGCTGCATAATTATATGAAGCATAATGTATAATTTCTTTGCTTATATTTCCCCAATCTATTCTCTGCCTCCAGAGTCCCAGCTGATCAGGAGGGAATGGGGATTTTGCAGTATTCTTCCCCTGGAGTGGGGTGGGAATGGGGATTTTACAGTATCCTTCCCCTGGAGTTTGGTAGGAATGGAGATTTTACAGTATCCTTCCCCTGGAGTGGGGAGGGAATGGAGATTTTACAGTATCCTTCCCCTGGAGTGGGGAGGGAACAGAGATTTTACAGTATCCTTCCCCTGGAGTGGGGAGGGAACAGAGATTTTACAGTATCCTTCCCCTGGAGTGGGGAGGGAATGGAGATTTTACAGTATTCTTCCCCTGGAGTTGGGTGGGAATGGAGATTTTACAGTATCCTTCCCCTGGAGTGGGGAGGGAATGGAGATTTTACAGTATTCTTCCCCTGGAGTGGGGAGGGAATGGAGATTTTACAGTATCCTTCCCCTGGAGTGGGGAGGGAATGGAGTTTTTACAGTATCCTTCCGCTGCCAAGCCCGCCAAGCCAAGCCATGCCCACCAAGCCATGCCCACAGAACTGGTAGTAAAAAAATGTTGAATCCCACTACTGGACCATAGATACGATTGACGGTCAAAGTTTTCACCTGTTTATATGGGCCACAAACTTTACCATTAAATTAATACTATTTATACTATGTGAGAGAAATGGAGGAACAGATCATTTCAGGAGATGTCTACAGGTTTCTTCTTTCAGAGTCAATGAATGCTGTCTTAATTTTTCCAGGCATTAAAGCTTGCGAGAGATGCCTTAAGTCAAGATGACCCAACATATGTATAGATACTCAACAGTATGGAGAAGGATGGAGACCTTTAAAAATTCCAAAGGTCCATGCTGAATTTCCCCCCCTCAATTTTGGCAAGGTTTCAGTTTTTGAAAAGCTGTAGACGAAGAAGCTGTTGGAAATCAGGACGTTGCTAAATAAATATTCAATTTTTTAAGGTGCTAGACAGAAATGATCTCACCAATTTTATCATCATAATTTGTAAGATACCACAATGACTATCCCTGCATTACCAGACGCAGAGGAGGAAGCATCACGAAACTTAGGTTATCACCATAGATAGGCTTAGTCAGTGGTCAGCTTCTTCTCGATCTTCACTCAGTGGAGGTTGACCTCTTTCGTGGGTGGGAAGTCCTAGGAATCAAACTCGGCACCTCCAGATAGGGCTGGAAAAACATCCTTCCTGAAACTCCAAATAAAACTTCCCACTAGTCTTGTCTGAAATGAGCTGGTATCTCTGTGCCTGGGGAATTCTGGGAGTGGAAGTCCTACGCATCTTCAAGTTGTTGAGGTTGAAAGTTGAGGATGTCTCTAGAGATAGTGAGGACAATCTGGGTCCCTAGTTTTTAAAGAAACTATTCATTGTTCTCACCGTCAGGAAATTTCCCCTTTATTTCTAGGCTGCATCTCTCCTTGATTAGTTTCCATCGATTGCGACTTGTTCTGCCCTCAGGCACGTTGGGGGAGTTAGAGAATTCGGAGAATGATTTACAAGAGCAGAGAAGAAGAAGAAAAAACAATCACATGTTATTTTAAAAATGATCGATTGGATCAAAACCATTCGTCTCGAGGAAAAAGCTCATATTTTCCCCCCCAATAAGGCATTTGAAATGTCAAACTAGGCAGCTCGTGGTCTTCCCACCGAAGCATCTATATCGACCTCTTCAACTGGAAAATAAATGACTGGAGTTTCCCGGGTGTAAAGGTATTTCTTTTTATTCTTTTCCTCCTACTGAAGGATCAGATTTATTTGAAAACATGCCTCTTCTCGTCTCTCCCCCTCCCCTCTACCTGTTTCTTTCCACATACCTCTCGGGGAGCCCGGGAGATTATCAAAACTTTTGTTGTCTTTTCCTGCCAATCAATTTTTTTTTTCTGCTCCTAAAATAGCTCTCGTTTCTATGTTCTCACTCCTGCTGTTTGACTCCATCCTTCTCGGAGACCTCGGGAGAAAACATTTCTCCGGGTTGATGGAGTGGGAGGTGGAAATTGCTATGTGAGGAGAAAACTGCAGATTATCAAAATAGTATGGCAGTGTAAAAAGCTGGGGGAAATCGGGCCGCGTGGATCAGGAAGCGGTGTGTCAAGCTTTGGAGAAGCTTCTCCAGGTTGATCCCAGCGGAGGAGATGACCTGCGGATGATTGGATTTGGATTGGATTTATTACATTTATATGCCGCCCTTTTCCCCGAAGGGGACTCAGGGCGGCTCACAATTCAGTCAGGGAAGGGGTACAGACAGTGGATAAAAAACAAACATAACAATACACAATTTAAAAACACACAACAACCATACCATTCGAGGAGGGGGGCAAAAGCTCTTTAGCCCCAGGCCTGTCGGAACAGCCAGGTTTTAAGGGCTTTGCGGAAGGCCTGGAGGGTGGTGAGGGTTCGAATCTCCACGGGGAGCTCGTTCCAGAGGGTCGGAGCAGCCACAGAGAAGGCTCTCCTCCGGGTAGTCGCCAGTCGACACTGGCCGGCGGATGGAATTCGGAGGAGGCCTAGTCTGTGGGATCTAATCGGTCTAGTGGAGGTGATTGGCAGCAGGCGGTCTCTCAAGTACCCAGGTCCAATAATGATGGGACAGGGGTGACCTACATCCCTTGTTCCTCTTTTCACAACCCTCCCAACCCTTCATCTAACAGTTGCGTTGACCTCTGGCATTGTTTATGGAGATTCTCAGTCATCCAGGTCATGGTTGTTCTAAAGATGGTGGGGGTTTTTCCCCCCAAAAGACAACTAGACTTCCCTTGTTTTTCCTTGAAGATGTTTCTCTTCTCATGGCGGTGATGGTCCATTCCTCCTTGTGGTGCTTCTGGATACGGCCCACCCTTTTTGGGTGGTGCAAAATCCAGGGGTGGGCTGCTACAGGTTTGCCCAGGTTCGTGAGAACCCGTAGCTAACGTTATGGCTGGTTTGGAGAACCTCCAAATTCCACCCTTGGCTGATGTGGCCCTCAATGCAGTGGTGAAATTCATTTTTTTAAAATTACTGGTTCTGTTGGCATGGCTTGGTGGGCGTGGTATGACTTGGTAGGTGTGGCTTAGTGGGCGTGACAGGGGAAGGATACTGCAAAATCCCCATTCCCACCCCACTCTGGGGCCAGCCAGAGTGCCGGTGCTCCAAACTACTCAAAATTTCAGCTACCGGTTCTCTGAACAACTCAAAATTTCAGCTACCAGTTCTCCGAACTACTCAAAATTTCCACTACTGGTTCTCCGAACTACTCAAAATTTCCACTACCAGTTCTCCCAACTACTCAAAATTTCCACTACCGGTTCTCCGATCTACTCAAAATTTCCACTACTGGTTCTCTAAGCTACTCAAAATTTCTGCTACTGGTTCTCTGAACTACTCAAAATTTCCACTACCGGTTCTTCGAACTACTCAAAATTTCTGCTACCAGTTCTCCGATCAGCTCAAAATTTCCACTACTGGTTCTCCGAACTACTCAAAATTTCACTACCAGTTCTCCGAACTACTCAAAATTTCCACTACCGCTTCTCCGAACTACTCAAAATTTCCACTACTGGTTCTCTGAACTACTCAAAATTTCCACTACCGGTTCTCCGAACTACTCAAAATTTCCGCTACTGGTTCTCTGAACTACTCAAAATTTCCGCTACTGGTTCTCCAAACTACTCAAAATTTCCACTACCGGTTCTCCAAACTACTCAAAATTTCCATTACTGGTTCTCCGAACTACTCTAAATTTCCACTATGGGTTCTCCAGAACCTGTCAGAATCTTCTGGATTTCACTCCTGCCTCAATGAAATGGAGTTTGACACTCCTGATCGACACCCTCAGGCTGATGGACCTGACAATGATTTCCTGGCAAGAAACAGCAGTATGAATACCGAAAATAAAAAAAAACAATGGTTCACGCCATGTTTTGTGACGCCTTGCGAAATATGTAAATCTTCAAATATCCCCTCAACGTTCAAGTCAGACCTCGGCCAACGAGAAGGACCACCGCAGGGCTGCAATCCTTCAAGTGTGATTTCTGGAGGATCCTTCAATGTCTGGAGCAAGAAAGGTGACTTTCCTTGCTTTTTTCTTTCTTTCATTGATCAATGGAGCTGCCATCATTTGATCTCAAGGCTGAAAATGACAGCGAGTCAATTTCCACACTCCCGTTCAGTTTCCGGTGGCAATTTTTTTTTTCCCGGAAAGGAAACAAGGTGATTAAAACCCATATATTCTGAATGTTTAGTTCCTGTGTTCATAGAATCCGGATGTTGAAAAGCTGCCTTGCCAATTCTCCAACAGAGGAGAAAGTGAGTTGGGGAACAATAGCTTTTGTGTAAGCTTGGCCAATGTTCGGCTTACGACATCTTTTTAGAAAGCTTTTGCAAGGAGCTATAATTTTTAAGACATTTTTCGGGCAACCTTCCAGCTCGAATAGGTGGTTTATCTGCTAATATTACCATCTGATATAAACGTCTCTCTTCCCACTGTAACCGGGAGGGGCAGGAGAAGCAGAGAAAGAGTTTTCCTAAATTTTAAAAAAATAACAGAATAATTTGTAAACAATCCGGAGAAAACGATAAACAAGGACTCGTCAGTTGTAGAAGACAACAACAGAAGAACAGAGTTGGAAGGGACCTCGGAGGTCTTCTAGTCCAACCCCCTGCCTAGGCAGGAAACCCTGTACCATTTCAGACAAATGGCTATCCAACATCTTCTTAAAGACTTGCAGTGTTGGGGCATTCACAACTTCTGGAGGCAACTTCTGTCCCACTGATTAATTGGTCTCACTGTCAGGAAATTTCTCCTCAGTTCTATGTTGCTTCTCTCCTTGATTAGTTTCCACCCATTGTTTCTTGTTCTACCCTCAGGTGCCTTGGAGAATAGTTTGACGCCCTCTTCTTTGGGGCAGCCCCTGAGATATTGGAAGACTGCTATCATGTCTCCCGTAGTCCTTCTTTCTCTTAAACTAGACATCCCCACTTCCTGCAACCGTTCTTCATATGTTTTAGTCTCCAGTCCCCTAATCCTCTTTGTTGCTCTTCTCTGCCCTCTTTCTAGAGTCTCTGCATCTTTTCTACATCGTGGCAACCAAAACTGAACGCAGTATTCCAAGTGTGGCCTTACCAAGGCCTTATAAAGTGGCATTAACACTTCACGTGATCTTCATTCTATCCCTCTATTGATGCAGCCTAGAACTGTGTTGGCTTTTTTGTCAGCTGCTGCACACGGCTGGCTCCTATTTAAGTGGTTGTCCACTCCAAGATCCCTTTCACAGTTACTACTGTTGAGCAAGGTACCACCTATACTGTACCTGTGGATTTAGTTTTTCTTGCCTAAATGTAGAACCTGACTCTTTTCACCATTGAATTTCATTGTGTTAGATAGTGCCCAATGTTCAAGCTTGTCAAGATCTTTCTGTATCTTGAGTCTATCTTCTGGAGTGTTGGCTCTTCCTGCCAGTTCTTGAAGGTGTGATCGTTTGGATCCTGCAACATGGGTGAGACTTTGATTGTTACTTCCCTTCTCTCCCTCCTTCATTTTGCATCTTGCTCACCCAAGCAAATCACATAAATATCACCCATCCTTGATTATACCTGTTTTTTTTCCCAGGAAAGGTGCCAAAATTTGGTTCTGCTGGGAGCAAGGTTGACTTGCTTGTAGGGGCCTGCAACTTGGAAAATGCCTAATTGAAACTGGATGTGCTTGGAGATATACTCAGCTGTTAACAACCCCTGGCTTCCTATTGTCTTCTTCATTACACACGGGTGGTGTAATGGTGGTGGAATAAGTAGGAATTAAGTGCCCTTCCTTGTGTTCTATTTGCTCACACACGGCGGGGGAAAAAATTCCCTCCTTGACAAGACAATTAAACCCATGTCTCACTTTTGGCTACCGCACTCTCTCTGGTTAGTTGAGATCTTTCCAGTTTGGCATCCTTGTTACGGGGAGATGACATCTAAGAGAAAGTGGGCCTCGGAGCTAGACTGAAGTTGGCACCCTCTCCCCTGCAGACTTTCATTATCCTAGGGTTGAGTTGAGTCTTGTCCTGCGAGGCCTGAAGAGAGGTGAGATCCAAGGATGCTAAAAAAAAGGTAGACGTTTCGGTTGCCATGGCAACACGGAGAGGATGCACGGTGCAGTGAGGTGGGGGCCAAGGACTGTTAGCGGTCAGTGAGGATGGTCTCGCTGCTGTTGTGGGGAGGGGGCTTCCTATCTGGCCAGCATCGGAATGGCACTGCCCTGTTGGGTAGCACCAGTAGACGTGGCCATCTGAACCTTGGTTAGATGACAGAAGAAGACTCTGGTTAAATAGGAATTTGGGACTATATCCTGACGAACGTATCTTGTCTTTTTATGTACACTGAGAGTTTATGCACCAAAGACAAATTCCTTGTGTGGCCAATCACACTTGGCCAATAACGAATTGAATTCTATTCCATTCTCCATTCTATTTTTCTATTCCATTCTATTCTCCATTCTATTCTATTCTCTATTCTATTCTATTTTCCATTCTATTCTATTCTATTCTAGTCTAGTCTAGTCTAGTCTAGTCTAGTCTAGTCTAGTCTCTATTCTATTCTCTATTCTATTCTATTCTCTATTCTATTCTATTCTATTCTATTCTATTCTACATTCTATTCTTCTATTCTATTCTCTGTTCTATTCTATTTTCCATTCCATTCCATTCTATTCTATTCTCTATTCTATTCTATTCTATTCTATTCTATTCTATTCTATTCTATTCTATTCTATTCTACATTCTATTCTTCTATTCTATTCTATATTCTATTCTATTCTATTCTATTCTATTCTATTCTACTCTACTCTACTCTACTCTACTCTACTCTACTCTACTCTACTCTACTCTACTCGCCATGTCCAGATCATTATCTTTTCATTTCAGTGTTAATTTGTCCATCTCTGCACAATCCAAAGTTTTTTTTTTATCACTAATTCATCCAAGGGGGTATTATTTCGTTTCCAGCATTGGGCAAATGCTATTCTAGCTGTAGTTCGCAGATGTGTTAATAGGCACTTAATTTTCTTTGTATATTTCCCTTTGATTATTCCCAGCGGGTTTGTATTTTATCTGTTCTCCTGTAATTTCTTGCACCCATTTCCAAATTTTGGATCATGTAACTTCTTAAGCATTCAGCCCAGAAAAAAAGAAATCAGCTGCTCTACGTTTCCCCAGGATGGTGTTTCTAACCGCTCTGGATATATTTAGCGGGGAAACTACCTACAGATGGTTGAAGGCAATTTAGAAGCCACTGCCTTTGAAAAAGAAAACAACTCTGAGACCGTTAAAACTGGTATGATCTCAGCCTTTTGTTCTGGAAGGCCTGGAATTCTAACGGAAAATGAGGAAGTCGGGTTTTTTCTTCTTCCTGAAACCGGATGGAAGGAAACCACAAATAATTCCAGGCCCCAATAAAACCTGCAATGTCATGCTAATGTCTTTGTCCTTCTCCCTTCTAACTTCCTTGCACTGGGAAGTGAGGTACAATACAATACAATACAATAGCAGAGTTAGAAGGGACCTGGGAGGTCTTCTAGTCCAACCCCCTGCCTAGGCAGGAAACCCTATACCGTTTCAGACAGATGGCTATCCAACATCTTCTTAAAGACTTCCAGTGTTGGGGCGTTCACAACTTCTGGAGGCAACTTCTGTTCCACCGATTAATTGTTCTAACTGTCAGGAAATTTCTCCTCAGTTCTAAGTTGCTTCTCTCCTTGATTAGTTTCTCCCCATTGCTTCTTGTCCTACACTCAGGTGCCTTGGAGAATAGTTTGACTCCCTCTTCTTTGTGGCAACCCCTGAGATATTGGAAGACTGCTATCATGTCTCCCCTAGTCCTTCTTTTCATTCAACTAGACATACCCAGTTCCTGACATGTTTTAGCCTCCAGTCCACCAAACATCTTTGTTGCTCTTCTCTGCACTCTTTCTAGAGTCTCCACATCTTTTCTACATCGTGGCGACCAAAACTGAACGCAGTATTCCAAGTGTGGCCTTACCAAGGCCTTATAAAGTGGTATTAACACTTCACATGATCGTGATTCTCTCCCTCTGTTGATGCAGCCTAGAACTGTGTTGGCTTTTTTGGCAGCTGCTGCACACAGCTGGCTCGTATTTAAATGGTTGTCCACTAGGACTCCAAGATCCCTCTCACAGTTACTACTGTTGAGCAAGGTACCACCTATACTGTACCTGTGCATTTCGTTTTTCTTGCCTAAATGTAGAACCTTACTCTTTTCACCATTGAATTTCATTTTATTAGACAGTGCCCAATGTTCAAGTTTGTCAAGATCCTTCTGTATCTTGAGCCTATCTTCTGGAGTGTTGGCTATTCCTGCCAGCTTGGTGTCATCTGCACATTTGATGAGTTCCCCATTTATTCCCTCATCCAAATCATTGATGAAGATGTTGAAGAGTACTAGGCCCAAAACAGAGCCTTGGGGTACTCCACTGCATACTTCCCTCCATGAAGATGCAGTTCCATTGAGGACTAAACGTTGAGTGCGGTTGGTCAGCCAGTTACAAATCCATCTGGTGGTGATGCTGTTTGGAGGTAGCCCACTGCCAAGTTTGCAATTAGTGAAAAAGGATCCTAGAAACTGGGTGGAGGGATGTGAAAACATCTGAAATGCCAGTCAAGAGCAACATCTGCTCATATGTTTCATCAGCTTTAGCTAGGGAAGAAATATCTCCCACTACATGTGCAATCAGAGAACAATAGAGTTGGAAGGACCTTGGAGGTCTTCTAGTACATCCCCCTGTTCAAGCAGGAGACCCTACACCATTTCAGACAAACAGTTGTCCAGGCTCTTCTTGAAAGCCTCCAATGATGGAGCACACACAACTTCTAGAGGCAAGCCGTCCCATTGGATAATTGCTCTCACCATTAGGAAATTTCTCCTTAGTTCTAGGTTGCTTCTCTCCTTGATTAGTCTCCATCCATTGCTTCTCGTCCTGCCTTTTGGTGCTGTGGAAAATAATTTGCCCCCCCCCATCTTTGTAGGAGCTTTTCAAATCAAAACTGATTGCCTTCTCAAAAATAGACGTTGAATAAATTTATAGCGGTCTCTCATCTCCCTTGTTGACTTGTCTTATGACCCAACTTGGAAACATCATCAAGATGCAAGCAACCTTTGCTCCATAGATCAGATGAATTTCCAATGTCCTTGGAGAGCAAGGTTCTAAGACATCTGTGGCACTCAAACTTGACGTAGGACAATGGAGACCTTGAGTGGAAACTTCTGTGAAGTTGTGAAGTTCCACGATGTGTTCTCTGTAGCTCTTTCGTGTTTCTTCTCACGTTTCATGACACACACAGACTCCTAAAATGCCACCAACACCTCAATTGTGCCCGATAATCACAATAAGAACCGCAACAGTGTTGAGAAGGTCGAAGGTCCCTTGGGTCAGGTTGGAATGGCAATGGTGCCTCTCCACCTTCAAGGAAGGCTAGAGTGGAATTAAAGAAGGCCTCAAGTGTCTTCTTCAGCAGGTCAAGGGAGTTAAGTTTGCCAAATTCTTGTCTATTTGGTCATTAAATTTTACAGCCTGAACACAGAGATGGATGCTAATGGAATCCAGCTAATCTCCCGAGCTGTTTTTGAAGAGAATTGGTTCGTGATCTTTCCACAAAGGGTCAAATGCATTACCACTTAGCTTTTGTGCTGTGTTGTTGTTGCTGATCTGGCGCTTAAAAACGAATCATGAGAACTTCTGCACAGCCGCCTCCTACACAAAGGCTGGTGTGAGGAAACAGTTTGTGCGTTGAGACCTCAAATCTCTCTCCTCGTTGGACACACAAAAGCACAATCGCATGTGGAGTAGTGGGAGGGAGGCTTCTATTTGAGACTGTAAAAAAATGGAATTATGTGTCCAGGATCCTAATATCCTAATAAATGAAAGAGAACCAGATGGGCTAAACTCTGCAAATGGATTGAAATGTGTCCAGAGTCATTTTAACGACTGCTGGTAAATACAGTATATTTTGCTCATTTGTCAAGATTTTCCATTTTTCTATATGCTAGGATCAAACCAGATCTTTAGCAATATTTTCTCTTTTAATTTTTGAATTCATAAGGAGACTGCTCTCCTTCTCAAAACTACCAGCCCATTTCTTCTTCTTCTTCTTCTTCTTCTTCTTCTTCTTCTTTCTTCTTCTTCTTCTTCTTCTTCTTCTTCTTCTTCTTCTTCTTCTTCTTCTTCTTCTTCTTCTTCTTCTTCTTCTCCTCCTCCTCCTCCTCCTCCTCCTCCTCCTCTTCCTTTCTCCTTTCCCTTCCTCCTCCTCTTCCCCTTCCCCTTCTCCTTTCCCTTCCTCCTCCTCTTCCCCTTCTCCTTTCCCTTCCTCCTCCTCCTCTTATTCCTCTCCTTCTCCTCCGCCTTCTCCTCCTCCTCCTCCTCCTCCTCTTCCTCCTCTTCATCTTCTTTCTCTTCCCCTTCCCTTTCTCCTTCCTCCTCCTCTTCTCCTTCTCCTCTTCCTCCTCCTCCTTCCTCCTCCTCCTCCTCCTTTCTTCTTCTTCTTCTTCTTCTTCACTTCCTACACTCCTCCTCTTCTTCTTCCTCCTCCTCCTCTTCCTCTTCCTCCTCTTCCTCCCTTCTTTTCTCCTTCCTCTCCTTCTCCTCCTCCTTTCTCCTCTTCCTGTTCTTTCTCCTCTTCCTCTTTTCCCCTCTTTCTCTTCTTTTCCTCTTCTTTCTCCTCCTCCTCTTCCTCCCTTCTTTTCTCCTTCCTCTCCTTCTTCTCCTACTTCCTCCTCTTCCTGCTCTTTCTCCTGTTCCTCTTTCTCCTCCTCCTCCTCCTCTTCTTCCTCCTCCTCCTCTTCTTCTTCCTCCTCCTCCTATTCCTCCTCCACCTCTTCCTCCTCTCCTTCCTATCCCCTCCTTTCTTTTCAGCCTGGATAAAAAAAATAGTCAGTGTTTCTTTAAAGCTGTGGAGAACTTTCCCAGATGTTTAAATGTTTTATAGTCTTCCCCTACTCAACACTGTTCATTTGTTCAGTTTAACCCTGCCAAGCATTACAGAAACGGAGCTCATCTGGAGAGCTATCGGCTTCTTAAATCACCCTCTTTTATGTAGGTGGCAAAAGTAATTGCCGAATAAAGAGAGAGCGAAGTAAACAACACTCTTTTTCTTCATTTCTCTGAACAATTGACACACTATGGTTGCCATAACACCACACATTCCTTTCCTAGTTTCCACCTGTTATTCTATCCTGCTCCTCCCTTCTTATGCCCTGAGATCCGTCCATTGTAGATGAGCGTGTGGGCTGGTGGATATATGTTTGTGCAAAACATAATTGGACTTGTGGAATCTGAAGGGTTTGGGACTATATTTGAGGCTGGGAATGAGAAGTTGTGGGTCCCTCGTTTCTGCCTTTTCTCTGGCCCTCGAGTGGTCATTATCAATAGTCCATCTTATATTTTACTACTGATAACCGGCATTGCCTGGGTATTTATATATAGGGGGGGGGCGGGGGAAAATAAGCGGACCAAACATGATTTCTAATGTTGGATTTTCCCCCTTACCAGAGGGAGCCCCTTGTGGAGGACTGTGAAGCCGTTACCATGGCATCTGCACTGCGCTGTACGATAGAAGTCATTTTATGGCAGTACAGTCGAAGCCGTTTTAAGGCACAACAGGCTGTATCTTAACAGAACACCCCTCCCTCCCCGAGGGCTATTAGGGGTGACTTACCCCACACAGTATTTTTCCCCCCAGAGAATAAGTCATCTGTGTACCAAGTTTGGTTGAAATTGCTCAAGGCATTCCAGAGTTATGCTGGGACACACACACACACACACACACACACACACACACACACACACACACACGCACACGCTCACACACACACACACACACACACACACCCCAGATGTGATTCCTGAATTATAAAATGCCTCCTGGATTTTATAAGCAACAAAAAATGGCAAAAAAGATGAGTTAGACTGGTAATGAACCTTACTGGCCAATTTCTTTTTGAGCTGGGGGTGGGGTGGGGGGGTCTGAGAACATTCATGAGACATCCAGGAATGTGAAATTACTAAAAGAATTCACTCGGCCAAATAGCTGGCCCCAAAGGATACGTTTGAGGTACTTTGGTGACCACAAGATCTGTTTTGTCAAGACTTGAAGACAGAGACTGAAGAAGACGGGATAGCAGTCTTCCAATATCTCAGGGGCTGCCACAAAGAAGAGGGAGTCAAGCTATTCTCCAAAGCAACTGAGGGCCGGACAAGAAGCAATGGGTGGAAGCTAATCAAGGAGAGAAGCAACGTAGAACTAGGGAGAAATTTCCTGACCGTCAAAACAATTAATCAGTGGAACAACTTGCCTCTAGAGGTTGTGAATGCTCCAACACTGCAGGTTTTAAAGAAGATGTTGGATTTCCATTTGTCTGAAGTGGTGTAAGTTTTGCTGCCTAGGCAGGGGTTGGACTAGAAGACCTCCAAGGTCCCTTCCGACTCTGTTATTCTATTCTAAGAATTGGGTATGTCTAGTTTAATGAAAAGAAGGACCAGGGGAGACATGATAGCAGCCTTCCAATATCTCAGGGGTTGCCCCAAAGAAGAGGGAGTCAAGCTATTCTCTAAAGCACCTGAGGGTAGAACAAGAAGCAATGGGTGGAAACTAATCAAGGAGAGAAACAACTTAGAACTGAGGAGAAATTTCTTGACAGTTAGAACAATTAATCAGTGGAAAAGCTTGCCTCCAGAAATTAAAGAATGCTCCAACATGGGAAGTTTTTAAGAAGATGCTGGATAGCCATTTGTCTGAAATGGTGTAGGGTTTCCTGCCTAGGCAGGGGGTTGGACTAGAAGACCTCCAAGGTCCCTTCCGACTGTTATTCTAATTCAAAGTGTAATCCCATTCTTAAATTAGACCTTTTGAACTCTTTCTTTCCTTCCTCTGTTTCTCTTTTAATTCAGGATGGAAAAGCGTACCCCAAATGGACCATTTGTTATTATTTTTTGTCTTCAAGTTAACAACACGTGGAAGGAAACAAGCATTTATCCCATATTGTTTTGCCCTGTCTTAATTTCTTAATCCAGAAATGAGTCATCCAAGTTGAATCATGAGTCTTATCTTGCTACAAGGGTGGCCTGACCCGAAACAAACCCACAACTTCCAGCCTGATTTCCCCTTGGATGAGAGTGGGATGTATGTTGGATGAAATCAACCCCATTGACTCATCTCTTCAAAGTCCTGCTGATGACCTCTGCTATCTTGGGGTGCTATGGACAGCAGTTGGATTTCCATCCCAGCAGCTGTTGCCATGAGAACAGGGTCGATGGGAATTGTGGTTCAGGCTGGAGTGGAATGGTTCTTTTGGGTGGTTTTTAAAAGAAATATGATAAGACATCGTTGGTGGATCTGAAGCAATTTCCTTGCTGAAGTCAACGCTTGGATATTAGTTCATACTTTTAAAGGAAGGGAAGGAACCATGTTTTGCCAAAAACAAAAAAAAAGATAAGAGTCCCTGGGTTTATGAGACTCCTAGGTCAATCAGACTGGCTAAGCTGGTGTTCCCAAGTAGGGTTCCATAATTGACATGGATCACATCATTTTTGGGGATGGAGATGGAGAGATGGAGATAGAGGTGGGGATGGAGATGGAGAGATGGAGATGGAGATGGAGAGGTGGAGGTGGAGATGAAGAAGGAGAGATGGTGGTGGAGATGGAATTGGAGGTGGAGAGATGGAGGTGAAGATGGAGATGGAGATGAAGATGGAGAGATGGATGTGGATGTGGATATGGATGTAGATGTGGAGGTGGTGGTGGAGATGGAGAGATGGAAATGGAGATGGAGGTGGATGTGGATATGAAGGTGGTGGTGGAGATGGAGATGAAGATGGAGATGAAGAGATGGAGATGGTGATGGAGATTGAGGTGGATGTGGAGATGAAGATGTAGAGATGTAGAGATGGGGATGGAGGTGGAGATGGGGATGGAGATGAAGATGAAGATGGAGAGGTGGAGGTGGAGATGAAGATGGAGACATGGAGATGGAACCAGAAATATACTGGATAGGACTCCCTGGGCCTAGAGCCGAGGTGGCGCAGTGGTTAGGGTGCAGTACTACAGGCCACTTCAGCTGACAGTTATCTGCAGTTCAGCGGTTCTAATCTCACCGGCTCAAGGTTGACTCAGCCTTCCATCCTTCCGAGGTGGGTGGAATGAGGACCCAGACTGTGGGGGCGATATGCTGACTCTGTAAACCGCTTAGAGAGGGCTGAAAGCCCTATGAAGCGGTATATAAGTCTAACTGCTATTGCTATTGCTATTTTTACCTTTGATTTAAGGCAATTTGTGTCCTAGGATAATTTTCAGAGGTCTCTGCATTGGCGAGAGCATTCCCTTGTATATCCATCCACCCACACCCTTGTGTGATAATTAGTTGAAGTCAAGAAATTACTATTTAATTTAAGTTACTATTTAAGCCTTACCTTTACCTTTTAAACTCAAGTCGAGCACCTGCTGGGAGTTTAAGAAACGGATGATCATTCTAAACCATGTCATGATATGATGTGATGATAGGTATGTATATTTTGGCCGAGCGCAGATGCGAGAGTGGGTTTTTTTGGGGGGGAGGGGGCTCCCTGAGAGCTGTCAAATTTTACTGAGATCAAAGGCCTGCAGATATATCTGGTCACAGCAAAATAACATTCCAGAACCACAACCTCAACTGAACATCATTTTTTAGAAATAAAATGAAAGATTCCAGAGGGAAAAAAAGTTTATATTAGGGTGTAAAAGCTGGCACGCTTTCATCCCTGCTAATTCTCATTCAATCTGATGAGATAGTTGGTTTTGCAGTTTTTTTTTTTTTTAAGAAACGATTTAAGGCAACTTTAAGTAATAAAGTCGCAAAGGTGAGAAGGTGAGTCTTGGTCATATCACGGGCTCGTACATTTTACTGATTGTGGAAGAAGGTTATGGAATTATGATTTATGGGCACAAATTGAATTTGAATGATCATCCAGGCAGTAGGCCAACTGACAGATTTCATACAAATGTTGTGGACTGCCAATGGTCAGCGAAGGTGGCAGCAGATTCAGACAGTGAGGAGGGTTGGGGAGGAACCTGGGCCAGTCCTGGAGTCTGGGGAAGGCTCTGATGAGGGCTCTGTGTCGGAGGCAGAGAGGGGGCCAGAGCCATATGCCAGTTCTCAGCTGCCTTCAGAGTCCCACATCAGTGAGGCAGAGGAACAGCTGGGGTCTGTTCCCAGTGTGCGCATAGGCAGAATTGCCAGATGAAGGGAACAGCTAAAGAACAGGGGTCAGCTTGGGAGTAAGGCCACAGGTGGAGGATGAATGGCCCCTCCCAGAGGAAATAAAAGAGGAGCGAAAGGGGAGTGGAGTTTGCAGGGGACCATTAATTCACTTCATTGGTTCGTGACTCTCCGAGACTCCTGGCCAAGTTTTGCAGAGATCGGCCTGGCAGCTCTCCAAGCCAGAGAAGGTCTTGTGACTGTAAATCCTCCCTCGAAAGACTTTGCTGGATGTGAATAAGCAGAATTCACAGCAAATTAAGAAAAGGGTTTTTTGTCGGGACCAGGAGTTGGCTTCCTGCTCTTGGGAAGCCTCGGTCAGAACAAGGAGCCGAGGTGGCGCAGTGGTTAGGGTGCAGTACTGCAGGCCACTTCAGCTGACTGTTATCTGCAATTCAGCGGTTCTAATCTCACCGGCTCAAGGTTGACTCAGCCTTCCATCCTTCCGAGGTGGGTGAAATGAGGACCCAGACTGTGGGGGTGATATGCTGATTCTGTAAACCGTTTAGAGAGGGCTGAAAGCCCTATGAAGCGGTATATAAGTCTAACTGCTATTGCTATTGCTAACAAGAAACTGTACAACTCTTCAAACTGTCCACACCTGGAATAATGCTTCCTTCTTTTAATGAAAAGAAGGACTAGAGGAGATATGATAGCAGCCTTCCAATATCTCAGGGGCTGCCCCAAAGAAGAGGGAGTCAAGCTATTCTCCAAAGCACCTGAAGGCAGGACAAGAAGCAATGGGGTGGAAACTAATCAAGCAACGTAACAATTAAGGAGAAATTTATATATATACACACACACACACAAATATGTGTGTGTGTGTTTTCTGTGTGTGTATTCAGCATAAAGTGAAGAAATAATTGTAAAGGGGGTCAGGTCACTCTCTTTTTCTGTCTGCCGATTCGTCTCTCCCTCTATCCATCTACTCGTCTGTCTGTCCATTCTCCATCCATCTATAAGTCTCTATTTAAAGGTTTCTTTATAAAATCCGTAAGTAGATTTCTCATCGTTCAAGCGCTTTGTCTCTTTGTTCTCCGGCAACCAACTTCACCTGCTGAAAGATACTTTAGCAGAAAATGTTGGGAACGCTCCACTTGGGGGAATTTTATTTCTTCTTCTTCTTCTTCTTCTTCTTCTTCTTCTTCTTCTTCTTCTTCTTCTTCTTCTTCTTCTTCTTCTTCCTCTTCTTCTTCCTCTTCCTCTTCCTCTTCCTCTTCTTCTTCTCCTCCTCCTCCTCTTCTCTCCTCCTCTTCTTCCTCCTCTTCTTCTTCCTCCTCCTCTTCTTCTTCTTCTTCCTCCTTCTCCTCTTCTTCTTCTTCTTCCTCTTCTTCCTCTTCCTCCTCCTCCTCCTCTTCTTCTTCTCCTCCTCCTTCTCCTCCTCCTCCTCTTCTTCTTCCTCTTCTTCTTCTTCCTCCTTCTCCTCCTCCTCCTCCTCCTCTTCTTCTTCTTCTTCTTCTTCTTCTTCTTCTTCCTCCTCCTCCTCCTCTTCCTCCTCCTCCTCCTCCTCCTCCTCCTCCTCCTCCTCCTCCTCCTCCTCCTCTTCTTCTTCTTCTTCTTCTTCTTCTTCTTCTTCTTCTTCTTCTTCTTCTTCTTCTTCTTTCTTCTTCTTCTAAAACCCCACGCACAAAAATATGCTACACACATCACTAAGGCTTTTTAGCTGTGTTGATATATTTACCACTTGCTCGTTTTTGTTGAACTTCTTGGCAGTTGGGCCCTTTCCTTTAGCTGAGGGTTTAGCTGAGTTTGGCATGGAGGCTGTTATGCAAACCAGTTTTGGAAGCTTTGCCAGGTTAGTTGGGAGTCTCAGGCTCTGCTTATGAGATCAGGGTGAATAAATATATCTGCTGGAAGGCTAAAAAGGTTGAGCAAATGGACCTGCCGAGGGGATTTCCCTCCCCCCACCTCTCCCTCTTTCCATTCTTTTTTTTAAAGATTAAAGAGGCTTCAATTCATCCTTGCTATAGTTATGAGCCAAGTTGTGGATCCAAAAAAAAAAATAGCAAAAAAGCAAAAAACAAACTCAAGGCTCAACAGATTTCTTTCAAAAGATCGGTGTCACTGGGCTTTCGCTTTTGAGACAGGCCACACCTGAATTGTATATTGATTCATCGATTGATCGATATGGTTTCCCCCATTGACTTCGCTTGTCAGATGGTTGCAAAAGAGGATCCTCATGACCCCACCCAGGACACTGGAACCGTCATTAATAGCAGTCAGCTGCCTGTCAAGGACCTCGGAGTATTCATCTCAAACGATCTAAGCCCCAGAGCTCACTGTAACAGCATTGCCAAAAAGGTATTAAGAGTTGTTAACCTAATTTTGCGAAGCTTCTTCTCCGGTAACACAGTACTGCAAACCAGGGCATACAAAACCTTTGCCAGACCAATCCTCGAATACAGCTCGTCTGCCTGGAATCCACACTGTATATTGGACATTAATAGAATTGAGCAAGTCCAGAGATATTTCACGAGAAGAGTCCTCCACTCCTCTGCTCACAGTAAAAAATCTTATGCCACTAGGCTCGAAATTTTGGGCTTGGACAACCTGGAATTACACCGTCTACGGTCTGACCTAAACATAGTACACAAAATTGTCTGCTACAGAGTTCTACCTGTCAACAACTACTTCAGCTTCAACCTCAATAATACACAGGCAAATAATTGATACAAACTCAAGGTAAACCGCTCCAAATTCGATTGCAGAAAATACGACTTCAGCAACAGAGTGGACAACGCCTGGAATGCTCCACCTGACCCCGTTGTTACATCCTCAAACCCCCCACAGCTTCAACCTCAAACTGTCTAGCGTGGACCTCACCTCATTCCTAAGAGGTCCATAAAGGGGGCGTGCATAAGCGCACCAGCGTGCCTTCCGTCCCTGTCCTACTATCCTCATTTACTTGTATCCATTTCCTTTGTTCATGTCCATGTTTATATTTATACCTGTTATCTTGTTCATGCTTGACAAACTAACTAACTAACTAATTAACTGACTGACCGACCGACCAACCAACCAACCAACCAACCAACCAACCAACCAACTAACTAACTATCTAACTAACTAACTAGATTTTCGATCATGACTGCAACGGTTGTTAAGTGTGAAAAATGACCATAAGTCCCTTTTTTCAGTGTTGTCATAATTTTGAATGGTCACTAAATGAAATAAGTCGAGGACTGCCTGAATTTGTGGGGGAGAGCATTTCCCTTCTCAGCTTACTAATGAGAATCAAACCTTGGTCTTCCTCCATAACCTGAATAATTTGTCCTTTCTAGAAATAGACTGTTCTAAAGGATTGCTCTTGAGAAGGCTAGATCCTGAAGAGGAAACTCAAAGACTTTGGCCAACAAATGAGAAGGAAGAAGGACTCTCTGGAGAAGAGCCTCATGCTGAGAACGATGGAGGACAAAAGAAGAAGGACTGCAAGGCCATCCAACCGGTCAGTCCTAGAGGAGATCAACCCTGACTGCTCTTTAGAAGGCCAGATCCTGAAGAGGAAACTCAAAGACTTTGGCCACCTAATGAGAAGGAAGAAGGACTCCCTGGAGAAGAGCCTCATGCTGGGAACGATGGAAGGCAAAAGAAGAAGGAGTACAAGGTCATCCAACTGGTCAGTCCTAGAGGAGATCAACCCTGACTGCTCTTTAGAAGGCCAGATCCTGAAGAGGAAACTCAAAGACTTTGGCCACCTGATGAGAAGGAAGGACTCCCTGGAGAAGAGCCTCATGCTGGGAATGATGGAGGGCAAAAGAAAAAGGACTGCAAGGCCATCCAACCGGTCAGTCCTAGAGGAGATCAACCCTGACTGCTCTTTAGAAGGCCAGATCCTGAAGAGGAAACTCCAATACTTTGGCCACCTAATGAGAAGGAAGAAGGACTCCCTGGAGAAGAGCCTCATGCTGGGAAGGATGGAGGGCAAAAGAAGGACTACAAGGCCATCCAATTGGTCAGTCCTAGAGGAGATCAACCCTGTCTGCTCTTGAGAAGGCCAGATCCTGAAGAGGAAACTCAAAGACTTTGGCCACCTAATGAGAAGGAAGGACTCCCTGGAGAAGAGCCTCATGCTGGGAAGGATGGAGGGCAAAATGCAATGGGCTCTACATGGGGTTGCCCTTGAAGTGCATCCGGCGACTACAGTTAGTCCAGAATGCAGCCGCGCGAGTGATAGTGGGCGCACCGCGGTTCGCCCACGTTACACCTGTCCTCCGCGAGCTGCACTGGCTACCTGTTGGTCTCCGGGTGCGCTTCAGGGTACTGATGACCACCTTTAAAGCACTCCATGGTAGTGGATCTGGGTACTTGAGAGACCGCCTCCTGCCGATTACCTCCCTTCGACCAATTCGATCGCACAGACTGGGCCTCCTCCGAATCCCATCTGCCAGTCAATGCCGACTGGCGACCACACGGAGGAGAGCCTTTTCTGTTGCAGCTCCGACCCTGTGGAACGATCTCCCCGCTGAGATCCGTACCCTCACCACCGTCCAGACCTTCCGCGCAGCCCTCAAGATCTGGCTCTCCCAGCAGGCCTGGGGATAGGTTCCTAATTCACCCGCCCGAGTGTTTGATTGTTGAACGAAAGTTGTGTTTTACTATTTTTTTCTTTGTTCACATTTTGTTTTGTTTTGATGTTGCACTTCCCTCCCTTGTGACTGTAAGCCGCCCTGAGTCCCCTCAGGGAAAAGGGCGGCCTATAAATTTTAATAAATTCAAATTCAAATTCAAAATTCAAAAGAAGAAGGGGACGGCAGAGAAGGAGGTGGCTGGATGGAGTCACCAAAACAGTCGGCATGAGCTTCAATGGACTCCAGACAATGGTAGAGGACAGGGAGGCCTGGAGGAACGTTGTCCATGGGGTTGCGATGGGTCGGACATGACTTCGCAACTAACAACCACAACAAAGAAACAGACCAGTTTTCTGACTTCCCAAAACCGATTTCCAATTTGTTCACCTCCGTAACTCTGCAGTCCCCAACACACCCTTGTGCATTCCCCCCAAAAAACGAATCGAGTCAGCGGGGCATTAAATCAAATTGTTAAAAAAAAAGATGAAGGAAGGGAAAAAAAATCCTCATCTGCCTGTTTTATCTGCAGCCAAGAAGGATATTGCTTTGCATTTTTGCAAAATAGAACGGCATAGCTTCACGTTGCCCTGCAGGGCTGAGATGGCGCGAGCTTCTTCTCCTTGTAAACCCTCATTAATTTCTGATCTTGACTTGATTAGGCCAGGGCTGAACACGACAGTGGGAGGTGTCGGCTTTCGTGCTATTCCGTTCTTCTGTGAAAGGCGCCGACATCTTTCACGGAAGAACGGAATAGCAGGGTTGGGAGGGGCCTTGGAGGTCTTCTAGTCCAACCCCCTGCTCAAGCGGAAGACCCCACACCATGGCGGGCAAATGGCACTTTTTAAAAACCTCAGAGAATGACTGGAGTAGGAATTCTGGGAGTTGAAGTCCACAAGTCTTAAAGCTGTCAAGTTTGAACACCCCTGGGTTTTTTTTTCCTAAAGGGTTAGGGGTGCAAGGCTCTTGTAACTTGACAGCTTTAAGACTTGCCTGCTTCAAATGCCAGAGTTTCTGAGCCAACATGACTGGAGTAGGAATTCTGGGAGTTGAAGTCCACAAGTCTTAAAGCTGTCAAGTTTGAACACCCCTGGGTTTTTTTTTTCCTAAAGGGTTAGGGGTGCAAGGCTCTTGTAACTTGACAGCTTTAAGACTTGCCTGCTTCAAATGCCAGAGTTTCTGAGCCAACATGACTGGAGTAGGAATTCTGGGAGTTGAAGTCCACAAGTCTTAAAGCTGTCAAGTTTGAACACCCCTGGGGTTTTTTTTTCTAAAGGGTTAGGGGTGCAAGGCTCTTGTAACTTGACAGCTTTAAGACTTGCCTGCTTCAAATGCCAGAGTTTCTGAGCCAACATTTTGGTTGCTAACAAGAGCGTTGTTAAGTGTGTTTCACCACATTTTACAGTTGGCCATGCCCACTCAGTCACATGACTGACAAGCCACTCCCACCCAGTCACATGGTTGGCAAGCCACTCCCACCCAGCCACATGGCCAGCAAGCCACTCCCACAAAGCAGGCTACACCTACAGAAGAGGTTCTAAAAAATTTTGAACCCCCCCCCCCTGCTCTATGTAGATAGATAAGTATCCCAAATTAGCCCAAATTTCTGGTCACCACATCTATAATAAGCAGTTAAGTGAAATAGAGATTTGGGGAATCCTATCTAATCCCCAATTTATGGTGGGAATAGTCTACAGAACGGAACAGCCGTTGGGAAAAAAAAAGAGGCTTAAATTTCTTTTGTTTTTCTTCGGGGAAATGCTAAAGGGCAGCTGATCTTCGTCCCGACACCTTCAAAGATCCAGCGGTCCATTTTTTTTTTTGTCTCTTCAAAAGCCGATCCCCGAAATTCAATCTGGGCTTTCTTCCTTCTGGTTAATTTTGTTAAATCAATTAGCCTGCGGTTGGGAAGGCAGGCGGTAGATTTTGCAAAGGTGGGAAAAAAAAATATGTTCGCAAGGGGTCAGGTTAACCTTTCATCTTTTGGGTGGGTGTCCATTTAGACTGGATTAGCCAGGCCAAATGGATAACTCTTTGTAGGTATTAGGACTTAAGTCTCTCTCCATTAGAAAGGCCAAAAGGAAGGAAGAAAGAGAGAGAGAGAGAAAGAAAGAAAGAAAAAGGGAACACACCCCGCTCTCCTTTTCACTAGAGGTTGTTTCAAAGATTAGCTGCGGAAAAACCACTTAGTGCAAACATCCATAAACTTCTCAAAGAGGGAAGGGCTTGCAAAGATGTCAACACGGCCTTGGTTTCTTTTGACATGTAGAAAGCCATGGTCTTCAAAGCATCCTTTTGCAGTCCCAGGACTCTTGATGCAAATCTGGATGTTTAGGTCATTTGAGTGTGATGCCATGTAACCCCATGTGCATGAGATCACTTAACCTTCTCTTGCTCAAAGGCCCCCACCTCAACTTAGAGATGTCCATGCCCAGAGATGCAGGAGGAGGAGGAGGAGGAAGAAGAGATGGAGGAGGGGAAGATGGAGGAGAAGGAGGAGAGAAGATGAAGGAGGAGGAGGAGAAGATGGAGGAGAAGGAGGAGGAGAGAAGATGAAGGAGGAGGAAGAGGAGGAGGAAAAAGGAGGAGAGGAAGAAGGAAGAAGAAGGAGGAGGGGAAGATGGAGAAGAAGGAGGAGAGAAGATGAAGAAGGAGGAGGAGAAGATGGAGGAGAAGGAGGAGGAGAGAAGATGAAGGAGGAGGAAGAGGAGGAGGAAAAAGGAGGAGAGGAAGAAGGAAGAAGAAGGAAGAGGAGAAGATGGAGGAGAAGGAGGAGGAGGAAAAAGGAGGAGAGGAAGAAGGAAGAAGGAGGAGAAGATGGAGGACAAGGAGGAGGAGAGAAGATGAAGGAGGAGGAGGAAGAAGGAGGAGGAGGAGATGGAGGAGGAGGAAGAGGAGGAGGAAGAAGGAGGAGAGGAAGGAGGAAAGAAGATGAAGGAGGAGGAAGAGGAGGAGAAAGAAGGAGGAGAGGAAGGAGGGAGAAGAAGGAGGAGGAGATGGAGGAGGAGAAGATGGAGAAGAAGGAGATGGAGGAGGAGAAGATGGAGGAGAAGGAGGAGAAGGAGGAGGAGAAATGATAGAGTAGGAGGAAGAGGAAGAAGGAGGAGAGGAAGAAGGAGGAGGAGATGGAGGAGGAGAAGATGGAGAAGGAAATGGAGAAGGAGGAAGAGGAGAAGGAGAAGAAGGAAGAAATGGAGAAGGAGGAGGAGGAGGAGGAGAAAGAGGAAGAGGAAGGGGAGGAGGAGGATAGAACAGAACATAAAAAAGGATGATACACTAACAGAACAGCAAAAATGGTAATAAGAACAGAATTAAACCAGGTCATATGGTCTTATTTCCTCCATGCATTGTGATTTTGAATATGATCCAAAGGGACAACAATGGAATGCAGGAGACGTTATCATTTCGGAATTCTTTCCTATACACAAGTCACCATAGATGGTCTTCAGCCCAGCCATCTGGACTACAGTGGCCTTTAGGGTGGTCCTTCCATGTAAGAATGGGCCATAAGATACAACCTTCATTGAATGAAGCTCAACAAAGGAGGCCTCCACAAAGACACGCAAGGAGCTTCCTATAGGTTGACCACTGACTTGCTTTTCCACATCTCAGTCTGGTCCACCCTCCATGCCAAAACTTAACTAGCTCTTCCTCCGGCTCTCGTGCTTTTGGAAGATAAACCCTCCTTCCTATGGATTTATCTTGGTTTGGCCTCTGAACAGAGGCCACCACAGCCGCCGAGAGAGCTACTGTGGAGCTGCTGACCTCAGCTAAACCTAGGACTTCAAAATACTTCCCCCAAAACCCATTGAAAAACATCTGAAGGGCGCCTACGTGAAAACAAGATCAATTCTACAACTTGTAATCTTCACGCCTGATTGCAACGCTGGCAGCCTAACTGGGTTTGTTAGCGTCCAATCAACAGCTGAAGAAGGACCCTGTCCGTGGCTAATTTTAGAACTCCTCTCGCCCCCTCCCCTAAAAGCTAAAAGGAACCTCAGCTTCTCTCATTCCTTCTGCTTCACAAGTGACCTCTGCTTGTTCCATTAGGGCAATCACACCTTGGAGGGGGGAGTTACAGCTTCCGTAATTTCCACTTTGATTCTCGCCAACGGAGGCTTCAAAAGCTAGGGAAGTTTTACAAGCAGGCTTCCCTCCGCAAAGCCACAGTGATTTACCCTGGTTTCACAAGGAGCCTTTTCTTCGGCTGGGCTTTGGATGGAGGACCTGGCCGGGGACGAGCTGGCAGGTTCTCCTGCTTCGCCTCTGAAAGCCCTGGTCAGAAATTTTCCTCTCCAAGAGGAGACACCTCAAGGGGGTTGATTGCAGCAGGTCAGGAAAGAAGGGAAGAAAAAGGAGGGAGGGAGGACAGAGATGCAAATGAGAGGGAAGGAAAGGAAGGAAGGAAGGAAGAGAGGGAGGGAGGACAGAGATGGAAAGGAAGGAAAGGAAAGAAGAGGGAGGGAGGGAGGGAAGAAGGGAGGGAGGGAGCATGGAGGGAGGGAATGGAGAAAGGAAGGAAAGGAAGGAAGGAAGGAAGAGAGTGAGGGAAGACAGAGGGAAAGGAAGGAAAGGAAAGAAGAAAGGAGGGAGGGAGGGAAGAAGGGAGGGAGGGAGCATGGAGGGAGGGAATGGAGAAAGGAAGGAAAGGAAGGAAGGAAGGAAGGGGGAGGGAGGGAAGGAGGGAGGAAAGAGATGAAAATGAGTGGGAAGGAAAGGAATGGAGGGAGGGAGGAAGAGAGGGAGGGAGGACAGAGATGAAAATGAGAGGGAAGGAAAGGAAGAAAGGAAAGAAGGAAGAAAGAAAGGAAGGGAGGGAGAGAGGGAGGGAGGACAGAGATGAAAAGGAAAGAAGAAAGGAGGGAGGGAGGGAAGAAGAGAGGGAGCATGGAGGGAGGGAATGGAGAAAGGAAGGAAAGGAAGGAAAGAAGGGGGAGGGAGGGAAGGATGGAGGACAGAGATGAAAATGAGAGGGAAGGAAAGGAAAGAAGGAAGGAGGGAAGGAAAGGAGGAAAGAAAGGAGGGAGGGAGCATGAACAGCCGAGGTGGCGCAGTGGTTAAATGCAGCACTGCAGGCTACTTCAGCTGACTGCAGTTCTGCAGTTCAGCTGTTCAAATCTCACCGGCTCAGGGTTGACTCAGCCTTCCATCCTTCCGAGGTGGATGAAATGAGGACCCGGATTGTTGTTGGGGGCGATATGCTGACTCTGTAAACCGCTTAGAGAGGGCTGAAAGCCCTATGAAGCAGTATATAAGTCTAACTGCTATTGCTATTGCTATGGAGTGAGGGAAGGGAGAAAGGAAGGAAAGAGGAGGGAGAAAGGAAGAACAGATGAAAATGAGAATGAAGGGAAGGAAGGAAGGAGGAAGAGAGGGAGGGAGGACAGAGATGAAAATGAGAGGGAAGGAAGGGAAGAAAGGAAGGAAAGGAAGGAAGGAAGGAAGGGGAGGGAGGGAGCATGGAGTGAGGGAAGGGAGAAAGGAAGGAAGGAAGGGGGAGAGAGGAAGAACAGATGAAAATGAGAGTGAAGGGAAGGAAGGAAGGAGGAAGAGAGGGAGGGAGAACAGAGATGAAAAAGGGGAGGAAAGGAAGAAAGGAAAGAAGGAAGACGGAAAAGAAGGAAGGAAGAGAGGGAGGAAGAACGAAAGAGACAAGTCAGATTGTGAATGGCTTCATTCCTACTACCATAAGTACAAAATTCACCACCTCCTGATACCTCCCCTAATCCCATGTGGCCACGAGCGAAACGTAGCTATTTCCTGAACGAAAGCTGCCAAATTCCCAGAGGAAAAAACCATATTTTTCCCACCGTGCTCTTCCCTTCCCTTCCTCCGTACAATTTGCCCCCATCTGGGTCTGCCCTGGGGCGGTGGGAGTCCTGCCCAGCGCTTTATCCTGGACTCTGGAAACCCCCGGCCTCCTCCTCCTCCTCCTCCTCCTCCTCCTCCTCCTCCACCTGTCTGCCACCTCCCACGAAGCCAGGAGCCATCAGATGCCAACGGGAGGGTTAATTACTCCCAACGCCCGCCGAGCTTTCACAGGCCCAAGTGCCGCATGGTGGATCCTCAGCTATTTGCCCCCCCCCCTCCCTCCCTATCCCAAATGTCAGATCTCCAGAGTCCTCACCCTCTTCCCAACCGCCCGGGCGTACGTAAGATCAAATGAGTCGTTGGTGGATGGTAAAAATGCCCGGCAGGCATAGAAAAACAGATCTACAAGCAGGTGTGCTGCCTTGACAGGTTCCACACCCTTGTTCTGAGCTGATAACTGGTATTACGAAGACAGCCGCTTCCAATCCTGGGAGGAGGTTTTGCCTTCCCTGGGGGGGGACAAGTGATTAATTCCTTCAGTGAGGTCAGTGTGGCTCTTTTCTGAAGGTTCTACAGAGGGGGTGGGATGATTATTGCAAGGCAGGAGAATATTCGTAGCTCAGGGTTGACACGAGGGTCCTGGGGGCTCTCCGAGCTTGCTCGTTTCCTTGCAGATGTTTGCTGACCCAACCTAGGTAACATCATCAGAGCTAGAAGGGAGTGGGGATTGCAGAGAGGAGGAGGAGGAGGAGGAGGAGGAGGAGGAGGAGGAGGAGGAGGAGGAGGAGGAGGAGGAGGAGGAGGAGGAGGAGGAGGAAGGGAAGGACTGTGGGGTCCTTGGTTCCCCTCTAGCTTGCTTGTTTTCTTGCAGATGTTTCCTGACCCAACTAGGTAACATCATCAGTGGTGGAAGGGAGTGGGGATTGCAGAGAGGAGGAGGAGGAGGTAGGGGAGGAGGAGGAGGAGGAGGAGGAGGAGGAGGAGGAGGAGGAGGAGGAGGAGGAGGAGGAGGAGGAGGAGGAGGAAGGGAAGGACTGTGGAGTCCTTGGTGCTCTCTGAGCTTGCTTGTTTTCTTGCTCATTAACTTGCATATGTTTGCTGACCCAACTAGGTAACATCATCAGTGCTAGAAGGGAATGGGGATTACAGAGAGGAGGAGGAGGAGGTAGGGGAGGAGGAGGAGGAGGAGGAGGAGGAGGAGGAGGAGGAGGAGGAGGAGGAGGAAGGGAAGGACTTTGGGGTCCTTGGTGCTCTCTGAGCTTGCTTGTTTTCTTGCAGATGTTTCCTTACCCAGCTATGTAACATCATCAGTGCTAGAAGGGAGTGGGGATTGCAGAGTAGAGGAGGAGGAGGAGGAGGAGGAGGAGGAGGAGGAGGAGGAGGAGGAGGAGGAGGAGGAGGAGGAGGATGATGATGACAACGATCATGGGGGCCTTTGATGCTCTCTAAGCTTGATTATTTTCTTGCAAATGTTTCATCACCCAGCTATGTAACATCATCAGTGCTAGAAGGGAGTGGGGATTGCAGAGTAGAGGAGGAGGAGGAGGAGGAGGAGGAGGAGGAGGAGGAGGAGGAGGAGGAGGAGGGAGGAAGATGAGGATGACAACGATCATGGGGGCCTTTGATGCTCTCTAAGCTTGATTATTTTCTTGCAAATGTTTCATCACCCAGCTATGTAACATCATCAGTGCTAGAAGGGAGTGGGGATTGCAGAGTAGAGGAGGAGGAGGAGGAGGAGGAGGAGGAGGAGGAGGAGGAGGAGGAGGAGGAGGAGGAGGAGGAGGAGGAGGAGGAGGAAGAGGAGGAGGAAGAGGAAGGGAAGGACTGTGGGGTCCTTGGTGCTCTCTAAGCTTGTTTGTTCCTTGCAGATGTTTCCTTACCCAACTAGGGAACATCATCAGTGCCAGAAGGGGAGTGGGGTTTGCAGAGACGAGGAGGAGGTAGGGGAGGAGAAGGAGGAGGAGAAGGAGGAGGAGGAGGAGGAGGAGGAGGAGAGGAGGAAAAGGAGGAGGAGGAAGGGAAGGACTGTGGGGTCCTTGGTGCTCTCTGAGCTGGCTTCTTTCCTTGCAGATGTTTCCTTACCCAACTAGGTAACATCATCAGTGCTGGAAGGAAGTATGGTTAGCAGAGGGGAGGGAGGGGGAGGACTGGCAGGGGGTGTCCTTGGTGCTCTCTGAACTTGGTAGTATTGTTGCAGACATTTCATGACCAAACTAGGTAA